>NC_057727.1:33948811-33955856 GCF_004010195.1 Chiloscyllium plagiosum | reverse complement strand
GGAAAGGCTGGTAGATATAGGGAATGCTGGATGACTAAAGAAATTGAGGGTTTGTTTAAGAAAAAGAAGGAAGCATATGTCAGGTATAGACAGGATAGATCGAGTGAATCCTTAGAGTATAAAGGCAGTAGGAGCATACTAAAGATGGAAATCAGGAGGGCAAAAAGGGGGCATGAAATAGCTTTGGCAAATAGAATTAAGGAGAATCCAAAGAGTTTTTACAAATACATTAACGGCAAAAGGGTAACTAGGGAAAGAATAGGGCCCCTCAAAGAACAGCAAGGTGGTCTTTATGTGGAGCCGCAGAAAATGGGGGAGACACTAAATGAGTATTTTGCATCAGTATTTACTGTGGAAAAGGATATGGAAATATAAACTGTAGGGAAATAGATGGTGACATCTTGCAAAATGTCCATATTACAGAGGAGGAGTTGCTGGATGTCTTGAAACACATAAAAGTGGATAAATCCCCAGGATCTGATCAGCTGTACCCGAGAACTCTGTGGAAAGCTAGAGAAGTGATTGCTGGGCCTCTTGCTGAGATATTTGTATCAATGATAGTCACAGGTGAGGTGCTGGAAGACTGGAGGTTGGCTAATGTGGTGCCACTGTTTAAGAAAGGTGGTAAGGACAAGCCAGGAAATATAGACCAATGAGCCTGACATTGGTGGTGGGCAAGTTGTTGGAGAGAATCCTGAGGGACAGGATGTACATGTATTTGGAAAGGCAAGGACTGATTAGAGATAGTCAACATGGTTTTGTGCGTGGGAAATCATTTTGGAATATTGCATTCAATTCTAGTCTCCTTACTATCGGAAAGATGTTGTGAAACTTGAAAGGATTCAGAAAAGATTTACAAGAATGTTACCAGGGGGGATTTGAGCTATAGGGAGAGGTTGAATAGGCCAGGACTTTTTTCCCTGGAGCGTCGGAGGCTGAGGGGTGACCTTATAGAGACTTACAAAATGATGAGGGGCATGGATAGGATAAATAGACAAGGTCTTATCCCTGGGGTGAGGGAGTCCAGAACTAGTGGGCATTGGTGTAGGGTGAGAGGGGAAAGATGTAAAAGAAACCTAATGGGCAACGTTTTCACACAGAGGATGCTACGTATATGGAATGAGCTGCCAGAGGAAGTGGTGGAGGCTGGTACAATTGCAACATTTAAAAGGCATGTGGATGGATATGTGAATAGGGAGGATTTGGAGGGAATGGGCCGGGTGTTGGCAGGTGGGGATAGATTGGGTTGGGATATCTGGTTGGCATGGACGGGTTGGACAAAGGGTCATTTTCCATGCTGTACATCTCTATGACCATCAATTTGATATAAATTATTATGACATATTCAAATCAAAATGTCAAAAGTTTCATAATGCAATCTTTGGTTGTTTTCTCGATATTTATAACACTGTTTCTGGAAGCAATCCCTTGTTATCTGGTTACTTGACTTCTAACCAGTGTGTTTAGAAAAGGATGCCAAAAATATCTTTGTTTGATATCCTGCATTGAGTGAGCTGTAACATCTTATTCCTGAACTTAAGGAAGGCTTAAATCACCACCCTTCATGTCTGCTCTAAGTTTTGTCCTAAGTTTCATCCCTGACCACTGACTTTGGCTGAAGAAACTGTTCCAAACTGTGTCAGCTGGTAGTCTGTCTGACCCAGATCATCGCCATCATAAAAACCAATTCCATAATAATGTGCCCTACATCTGCCCTACTGTATTCTATCTATGAATACTAACATAATTGATGGATTTTCCAAGAAGTGATTTTTCTGAAATTCAATTTGAAATAGATTTTTGATTTTGCAAATTCTTCTGATGAAAGTTATTTGACCATTGTACCTGAGAGATGCAGTTGAATAGCATTTCCTTTTTAACAGTCTTGATTAATAAATTTTCATGACCACTCTCTCAAATGCTTTACTGCCAATGAAGTACTTTCTGTACTACTCATTGATGAAAAGATACAGTATTATTCCCAATAAAAATCTGTAAAACATGCTGTTTAAGTTAACATATCTGGAAATAGTCTAATGCTAATCTGATGGATTCAGTAACGTGAGACAAGTTTTATTTTTAAGAAGTGTAGCAATGAGACAGAGTTAATACCAAAATTAGGTGTAAAAACATCAGTACTAGTGTAAAAACCTTTGCGATGACGTGCTTGCTTTAATTTTTGTTCATGACATTTAGATGGAAACTTTATGATAAATGATAGAGTTCACTATTGCCATGCAAATGACTTTTATGGTTAGGAAACTCCTTCATTGAAGCCCAAAGCATGGTTATCTTCATGCAGGGAGAAGCATTCCTGGCACAGCCAGTACCATAACACAGTATTGGAACGTTGAAACATCATTTCGAAAGGCAGGTGGGTCTAAGTGAGAATGAATATTATAACTTAAACAAGTAAACACCATCATAGTGCTTATGAAATCCATTGTGAAATTGTACTTTAAACTGCTGACATTTAAGAAATAGACAGCAGGTTTGATCTAGTGAGGCTGTGCTCATGATCCAGACTAGGCATTGATATAAAGGGAATGTTAACAGCTGCAAACGTGAACTCTTTGTTTGGAATTTGAAGATAAGTGAATGCAGTAACCACTTAGCTGCCATTTCTTTCCATTTTGATCAAGTGCTCAAGTTTGCATCACAGAATGACATAGTCATTTACATAAGCAAAGAGCTACATTTTATAACCAAAAGATTCAGAAATTTCATTCTCGCTCTCGCTCAATAGAAGGATCTGCCACCAATTCTTTTTCTTTTCACTGGGTCAAAGGGCCTAATTGGCATAGTGGTGAAAGATCAACCATATTGAGTGTTAACAAGAAGATGCTGTTGTCTTAACAAGATATAACTCCTATCTGGTACATATTGCTATCAGATTGGTGGGCGGCACGGTGGCACAGTGGTTAGCACTGCTGCCTCACAGTGCCTGAGACCCGGGTTCAATTCCCACCTCAGGCGACTGTCTGTGTGGAGTTTGCACATTCTCCCCGTGTCTGCGTGGGTTTCCTCCGGGTGCTCCGGTTTCCTCCCACAATCCAAAGATGTGCAGGTCAGGTAAATTGGCCATGCTAAGTTGCCCGTAGTGTTAGGTAAGGGGTAAATGTAGGGGTATGGGTGGGTTGTGCTTCGGCGGGTCGGTGTGAACTTGTTGGGCCCTGTTTCCACACTGTAATGTAATCTAAATGTAATCTAATATAATCTAAATTATATTAGTTTGTTAGATGTTTGTTAGACACTGAGGCCTGAATATTATGGTTTTTTTGGTGAAGTGCAAGTCATGTTGTTTGTTGGAGAGATTCTCACCATGATGTCAAGCAAGTGTTCTGTAAAATTTTATTAAACTTGCCATTTTAACTGCTGTTCCTGCTCTGATGGTGCCTATCACATATGATATCCATCCTCTTTGCATCCTGGAACAACTTACTGCTTGCTGGATATCCTAGAACTGACCATTGTTGCCTGATGCCATCTTTAAACGCCTGTTGTACACCTGGATAAGTACTGTGAGTCCAGAGCTGCCCTACATGATTGCTGATGTTTACCCCAAACATGGCAGATACAGTCCTGGATTCTTGTTTTCACCTTCTCCCAAAACCAGCTGAGGAGTCCAGGTCACTAGTATATGCCAGCTCAGTCCAAGGTTGTCAATAAAGCAGTCTCAGCCACCTGGAAGAATGCACTGCAAGAAGGAGGTCACCTGCATTAATACAACTGTCTCTGTCCAATACCATGCCCTCACTCCATCAGCTACTACATCCACCTACTACCAGGCTACGTGCTCTACCACTCTCACTGTTGCCTGAAACATCTTGCCCATTTTTCCTCCCCATCTCCTCCAGCCTGTGATATCACTAGCCCCCATGTAGCCACTGCACCTGTTTACTCACATACTCAGGACACCTCCCCCTTCCACCTGCAGTGGCAGTAATAGCTGTGCCACTTTCATCTCCCATCTTCACAAAGGACAGCAGCCAACAACAGGGCTGAGAGATGGGCCATGGGCTACCTGTCATTTGGCTTCCCACCCCTCATGAGGAGAGGATCCTGACTCTGACTTACTGTGCCAGGTTATAATGAGCAAAGGCTATCACCCTTGACTGGACTGAGGCCTGCTGGCAACTGTAACAAGCTTCCTGCCTTTGAACTTGCACTGGATGGCTCGATAGGACAGAGATAATATGAGGCTGGTATCTTTGGCTGAGGAGGCAAATTACAAAAAGGCAAAGCAAGGCAATGCATGGATGTTGCAACAATCCAGCTAAGTTCAGTGTGAGAGTGAATGCTATGAGACTGTGCAAGAACCCAGAGTCCAGTCCATTAGCTGGGCATGTGCTTGAACACAGTGTTCTTGTAGCAGCATTACAATGGTAGTGGTCAGTGCAGCACTGAAGTGCAGAAGCCTCCTGTAAGTGAGGTGGAGATGCACCATTATGGTTTTTAGAGGCTGGCAAGCATCAGATGCCAATGTCTGTGGAAGTGGTGTGCACGTGGCCTGTGTGTATGGAGGGTGCCCAAGATATTGGTACCTGAATTTCAAGATAGAGATTGTTTGGGGTGAGCAGTGAGCTGAAGCTGTGAAAATCCCATTCTGGTATTGCTTTCAAACTTTCCTGATGGTTAGTTTGTACGCTGAGATTGGTAAGATCACAACCAGAATACTAATGTGATGTGTTGGGCTGTTAACAAAGTGTTTAAAAAACAATAATGAGCATTGTTTGGGAATTCGTTGCTGCCTAACATGATGGGCATGGCTCAACATGTGACCTGATTCAGCCACACATCTCGCCATAGTCCACATTGATCAGAATCTGATAGGAGAAGAGGCTTTTGAGGACTCCTGTGGCACTGCTGTAGAGATGAATCATGGCATGACGAACAGGTTGATTAAAATTATCTAAGGAGACCTGTAAATATGGATTTTCATTCCATCATGTTCCGAACACCCTATATAATGATCTGCCTTATTTCCAGCCAAGCCAGTGACTTTACTGGTGGAATATTCCATGTAGTTAGATCATGCCAGACCCCTCATTGCAGGATTCGTGCAGAAATCACCTTTTGAACTTGAAGCTTATCAGGTAATGCTCAGCATTTGATGTCCTTGGGGTCCTGCAGGAAAAGGAAAGGGCAGATCCTGTTGGTTCTATGAGCAGACTGTAAAAATAACTTGGCAGAATTTATAAATACACACCATGATAGTAACTGGCTGGTATTGAGAGAGGCCCTTCCTATCCGTCCTTCCTACCTGCCCAGAATATCTTTGTTTTTGAAACATTATCCGCTTCCTTGTAGGATTCATATATATAATCCCCACCGTGTAAAAGCAGGTTATTCGGCCGATCAATACCCCACCAACCCTCCAAAGAGCATCTTGTGCAGACCCACTCCCTACCTTATCCCTGCATTTCCTATGGTTAGTTCACCTAACCTATACATCTCTGATGTGCCTTTATAAAAAAGGGCTGGATAGAGATGCTATGCAGTAGTCTGTGCTCTACAGGTTGTTTCCCAAGCCTTCACATTAGGACAAGGATCATCTGTGCCTGGAGGACCAGCAACTCTTTGGAAGGCATTCCTTTTTGGTCTGCCCAAAATTTGCTAGTCTACCAATGCAAGGAGTTGTTGTCAATTCATTGTTCTAGACCAGCATATTCTAAAGCCCAGGACTACGTGCTGAGCGTCAGATTAGAGCATGTGTTTAGGGCAACTACCACATAGGTGCCATGGGGAAAGGTTGCTGTCCAGGCCTTTCAGTTATAGTACATCAATGACACTTTCAAATCCTGTATATAGCCCTGTAAGGCTGTTTGCCTTACAAAGAATGCAATAGTGAACATCAAGAGTATTGAAGTTGTCTTGAGACACCTGAAGATTGAAACAAGATTCATAAAGATGTTTATTTCTCTTTTACTTTCTAAAAAAAATTAAAATTCATTTTGAAATGTTTTGCCTTCAGGTTGCATACCTTCTAGTATGTAATGTATGTTGTAAGTAATGAAGCTATTACAACTCAGACACCCAAGAGTGGAACACAATGTCTGAAGACAAATTGAATTTTGTTGTAAATTCGATAATTTTCAAGTGGAAACAGTTCATAATGTTTTTAGAGGTTTTATGAATAAAGTATATTTTCGGTAAAAAATACGTTAGAGATTACATTAAGCTCCACCCATTGTTGTATAAGGTAACGGTTCTGAGGGGATTAATGTTCATGTTACATTGTCTCCTTCCACAGACTGAGACAGGGAGTTTTACGCTAGCTTTCAGAGCAGGTCTGGCAGTACCAATTCCCTAAGGTCTTCATAATTATGTCCAAACAAATGAAGTTGTACTTATTGCTATCAGAAGATAAACCTTCTAAATCTTCCTCTATAGATATGGTGATGTGCCCTCTACTATTATTCACTGCATATTGCAAAGACAAAAGAGCATTGTGGGCAATGAATTACCTCAAACAGCGCTTACTCAGTAATACAAACTAGGTGTGGTCGTATATATCACAAAGTTCCAAGAATGATCATCTAGGGAAAATATCCCATTCACCACAAATAGAACAATTATATTTACAACATTTTTCCTTTGTGTCTCTCTGTCTGTCTGTCTGTCTCTCTCTCTCTCTCTTTCCTCCCAGCACCCACCCCCACCCGTTTCTGTCTCTGTTCAGCTGTCTACATTGCCAGAAGATCAAAATTCATGTTCAAAGTGTAAAAGGAAAGCATATTCTGAGAACAGAGCTAAAGGTTTTGTATTGTGACTGATACCCATTCATTGAAAGAACTTTGCAAACAAATAATTTTATACTGCGACTTTTGGCTTGATAAAGGTGGAGCTGAAAAATGTGTTGCTGGAAAAGAGCAGCACTTTAGGCAGCATCCAAGGAGCAGGAGAATCGACGTTTCGGGCATAAGCCCTTCTTCAGGAATGAGGAGGGTGTGCCAAGCAGGCTAAGATAAAAGGTAGGGGAAGGGGCGTTGGGAATGCAATAGGTGGAAGGAGGTTAAGGTGAGGGTGATAGGCCGGAGAGGGG
>NC_057727.1:33944131-33948590 GCF_004010195.1 Chiloscyllium plagiosum | reverse complement strand
ATACCTTGGGGCCTTGGAGGGAAGTGAGGGGGGAGGTGTGGGCGCAAGTTTTGCATTTCTTGCAATTGCAGGGGAAGGTGCCGGGAGTGGAGGTTGGGTTGGTGGGGGGTGTGGACCTGACGAGGGAGTCGTGGAGGGAGTGGTCTTTCCGGAACGCTGATAGGGGAGGGGAGGGAAAAATATCCTTGGTGGTGGGGTCTGTTTGGAGGTGGCGAAAATGAAGAAGGATGATATGATGTATCTGGAGGTTGGTGGAGTGGTAGGTGAGGACCAGTGGGGTTCTGTCCTGGTGGCGATTGGAGGGTTGGGGTTCAAGGGCAGAGGAGCGGGAAGTGGAGGAGATGCGGTGGAGAGCATCATCAACCACGTCTGAGGGTAAATTGTGGTCTTTGAAGAAGGAGGCCATCTGGGTTGTTCGGTATTGGAATTGGTCCTCCTGGGAGCAGATGTGGCAGAGGCGAAGGAATTAGGAATATGTGATGGCGTTTTTACAGGGGGCAGAGTGGGAGGAGGTGTAATCTAGGTAGCTGTGGGAGCCGGTCAGTTTATAGTGAATGTCCGTGTTGAGTCCGTCACCCAAGATAGAAATGGAAAGGTCTAGGAAGGGGAGGGAGGAGGCTGAGACGGTCCAGGTAAATTTGAGGTCGGGGTGGAAGGTGTTAGTAAAGTGGATGAACTGTTCAACCTCCTCATGGGAGCACGAGGTAGCGCCGATACAGTCATCAATGTAGCGGAGGAAAAGGTGTGGGGTGGTACCAGTGTAGCTGCGGAAGATGGACTGTTCCACATATCTGGCGAAGAGGCAGGCATAGCTGGGGCCCATGCGGGTACCCATGGCTACTCCTTTGGTTTGGAGGGAGTGGGTGGATTGGAAAGAGAAGTTGTTCAGAGTAAGGACCAGTTCAGTCAGTCGAAGGAGGGTTACAGTGGAAGGGTACTGGTTGGGTTGGCGGGAAAGGAAGAAGCGGAGGGCTTTCAGGCCTTCATGATGGGGGAATGGAGGAGTATAGGGACTGGATGTCCATGTTGAAGATAAGGCGTTGGGGGCCGGGGAAGTGAAAATCATGGAGGAGGTGGAGGGCGTGGGTGGTGTCCCGAACATTGGTGGGAGTTCTTGGACTAAGGGGGACAGCACCGTGTCGAGGTATGCAGAGATGAGTTCGATGGGGCAGGAGCTGGCTGAGACAATGGTTCTGCCGGGGCAGTCAGGTTTGTGGATTTTGGGCAGGAGATAGAAACGGGCGGTGTGGGGTTGTGGGATAATGAGCTTGGAGGTAGTGGATGGGAGATCCCCTGAGGTAATGAGGTTATGGATGGTCTGGGAGATGATGGTTTGGTGGTGGGAGGTGGGGTCATGGTCAAGGGGGCAGTAGGAGGAGGTGTCCGCGAACTGGCGTTTAGCCTCAGCAATGTAAAGATCGGTGCGCCAAACTACCATCGCGCCTTCCTTGTTTGCTGGTTTGATAGTGAGGTTGGGGTTGGAGTGGAGGGCTGTACGTTGCGAGGGTGAGAGGTTGGAGTGGGTAAGAGGAGTGGACAGGTTGAGGCGGTTAATATCGCGGCAACAGTTGGCTATGAAGAGATTGAGGGCGGGTAAGAGGCCAGCACGGGGTGTCCAGCTGGATGGGGTGTGTTGGAGGCAGGAGAAGGGGTCGTCAGAGGGTGGGCAAGAATCCTGGTTGAAGAAGTAGGCGCGGAGGCGAAGGCGGTGGAAGAATTGTTCAATGTCTCGCCACGTGTCGAACTCGTTAATCCGGGAGCGTAGGGGGATGAAGGTGAAGCCTCTGCTTGATTGTCATTTGTGTAACGTGGCCTATTCTCTCAGTACTATAAATGTTCTCCAGCCCAAGGTCCAACTGGTCTGTTACAAACTTGAACATAATAGAGCTGACAACTTCAAACCAGAAACAAAGAGAGACTTTGTGTATTATAGAAATGTCCAATCTGTCTCGTTGACATAGATTTCTTGTGTGTTGTGTCATAAAAATGAAAGAATGTTGACTGCCCTACAGCTTACATTAAGGTAAGCATGTGACCAGCTGCAACTTCCCCTCTAATTCTTTGCTTTTGTAGGTCAAAGATCTACTTTCAGACTGTTGAGTTGTTGGCTTTTTCAAAGATATTTCTGTTGACCAGGCTACTTATCATTTTTCTTGGTTAATATGTTTACATCAATTGCCCTTACTCGAGGCCTGAAGTAAAGGACTGCTTCATGTTGTGTTCAACTTTATTTGTGATGCAGGAAGGTGAGCAGGAAGGAGCAAGTAGTGTGCTGACTACTCGGCTCTATGCTGATAACTGGCTTCTGCAACCACTTCTAGCTCCTTTTCATGACCATGCTGGGAAATAGTACTTCTTCCTGCACTTCTATCTCCAAGAATTTGAAGGTATCAGCATAGGTATTAGCGCTTTGTGCAAGTGCAAATGGTGATGTTGGGTGCTATGCTGTTAAGTGTTTCATTGGTAAGGCTACACTTTGCTTCTCAGTCCCATAATCTGGGTAATAAGTACAAGTACTTTAAACACTTTTTTTTTCTAATTCTTCATTGCCCTTTTAAGTAATGGAATACAAAACCCAAGTTCTTGATAGGACAACATTGAGTAATTAATTATTCAGGAAGCTAAGGGATGTTGGCATGAATTTGGCATGTACAAGGTGGCTGACAACTTGACCTCTTATATAGGATTGTGCTGTCTGTCTTCATGTCAGTGTAGGCCAGCATAATTTGTTCACTGGTTGCCAGAGCTTTTTGTGTTTCTGTTTGCCCCTGCCGTTCCCTGTCTCTGTTAAAATGACATGCAAACATGACAAGCTAGAAATGAACAGTTACACTATAGACATTACAAATATACGAGACCCCTCAAATTGAAAACAAAATTCTTTGCTGTGATATGTTCACTCAATTGGCTGTTGGTGTAGGCTAAGTGCACCTTAGTTGTAGAATAGGTTATAAGAGAAGGGTGTTTATTTTTAGAGATTGACAAAACTTTGGTTCAGCCACAGCTGTAGAACTGTGTGGAGTTCTGGGCACCACAGTACAGGAAGGATGTAACTGTACTGAAGGGGCTGCAGAGGAGGGTCACTAGGATGTTGCCTGGGTTGGAGGATTTCAGCTAAGAAGGAAGGCTGCATAGGTTTGGTTTGTTTTCTTTGAAGCAGAGAAAGCCCAAGGACATGACTGAGGTGTATAAGATTGAGGAGCATGGACAGAGTAGATAGGAAGCAGCTGTTCCCTTGGCTGAAGGGCCAATAACTTGGGGCATAATTTTATGGTGAAGGGCAAGAGGTTGAAGGGGATTTGAGAAAGAGTTTTTTTTCCACACAGGCTGGTGAGAATTTGGATGGCACTGCCTGAGAGAGTAGCAGTGACAGGAAATCTCAGTCTTTAAAAGGTAGGTGGATGAATACTTGAAACGATATAATAGTCTCGTCCTAGGCATATTGCTGGAATGTGGGATTAGTGTAGATAGGTTGGTGCATACTGGAAGAGCCAAAAGGCCTCTTCTGTGCTGTATGATTCTGACTTGTAAAAATACATTACAATAAAAGGTTTCCACTGAATTTTCTTTTCGATTCTATTATTTAACTTGTACCCAAATGGCATATTCCATTCTGGCATCTCGATAGAAATGCAATTGTCAAATTACTAATATATATTCTATGCCAGGTGTATTGCCTGAGAGCAAAACATTTCAAGTGGAAATTGCAGAAAATGTAATAGACACAAACATTTCTCTAAACGTCAGGTTTCTCTGAGATGCCTCAGTAAAATTTCAATATTCTTAATTGTCACAATGTAAGTTTTTTTTTTAAGGCACACAACCCAAGATATTTGTCAGTTTTCAGCCCTGCAGTTTACCATGCCTGAAAAGACTTGGACAGTAAACTTTCTCCAGTGAGTCTCTGCAGAAGTTGCTCCAAGCTGTAGTAGTTCAGGGTGAAAGGGAAGGCTGGTAGATAGAGAGAATGCTGGATGACTAAAGAAATTGAGGGTTTGGTTAAGAAAAAGAAGGAAGCATATGTCAGGTATAGACAGGATAGATCGAGTGAATCCTTAGAAGAGTATAAAGGAAGTAGGAGTATACTTAAAGGGAAATCAGGAGGGCAAAAAGAGGACATGACATAGCGTTGGCAAATAGAATTAAGGAGAATCCAAAGGGTTTTTACAAATTTATTAAGGACAAAAGGGTAACCAGGGAGAGAATAGGGCCCCTCAAAGATCAGCAAGGTGGCCTTTGTGTGGAGGCACAGAAAATGGAGGAGATACTAAATGAATATTTTGCATCAATATTTACTGTGGAAAAGGATATGGATGATATAGACTGTAGGGAAATAGATGGTGACATCTTACAAAATGTCCAGATTACACAGAGGAGGAAGTGTAGGATGTCTTGAAACGGTTAAAAGTGGATAAATCCCCAGGACCTGATCAGGTGTACCCGAGAACTCTGTGGGAAG
>NC_057727.1:33911751-33943538 GCF_004010195.1 Chiloscyllium plagiosum | reverse complement strand
TATTGAGTACACGAGTTGGGAGGTCATGTTGCAGCTGTACAGGACATTGGTTAGGCCACTGTTGGAATATTGCGTGCAATTCTGGTCGTCTTCCTATCGGAAAGATGTTGTGAAACTTGAAAGGGTTTAGGAAAGATTTACAAGGATGTTGCCAGGGTTAGAGGATTTGAGCTATAGAGAGAGGCTGGACAGGCTGGGGCTGTTTTCCCTGGAGCGTCAGAGGCTGAGGGGTGACCTTATAGAGGTTTCCAAAATTATGAGGGGCATAGATAGGATAAATAAACAAAGTCTTTTCCCTGGGATCGGGGAGTCCAGAACTAGAGGGCATAGGTTTAGGGTGAGAGGGGAAAGATGTAAAAGAGACCTAAGGAGCAACCTTTGCACGCAGAGGGTGGTACGTGTATGGAATGAGCTGCCAGAGGATGTGGTGGAGGCTGGTACAATTGCAACATTTAACAGGCATTTGGATGGCTATATGAATAGGAAGGGTTTGGAGGGATACGGGCCGGGTGCTGACAGGTGGGACTAGATTGGGTTGGGATATCTGGTCGGCATGGACGGGTTGGACCAAAGGGTCTGTTTCCATGCTGTACATCTCTATGACTCAATGACTAGTTCCTTCAAGGTGCCTAGAATGTGCCAGTCTGAAAAAGTTGGTCAAAAATTAGCTCTTGTACTGGAAGATCAGCAAGTTTCAGGCAGCCCAAAGAGTGTCTTTCACTGAGCTGATGGCTCTCTCGGCATGGTTAATGTGTGTGGGCCAGGTAGATCCAATGGACAACAGAACAGAATCCTCTGTCGCAGAGTTCTTGGGAAGAACCTTGACAAAAACCACTGCATTTCTCTCCAGACCTTCCTCATAAAGACACACTCCATGAGGAGGGAGACAGCAGTCTATTTCCCCCCACTCCCACCTCCACAGTCACTTTGAGCCAAGCTGTGTCTCAATGCTTGTTTGGAAGCTTTGAAAATGAAGCTTTCTTCCAAATGTCTTTGTCAATCTGCTTGGAGAAACATAGGATCCAACATCTTTTGCTGCAGTACCTTGGGGACATTACTTGCCTGATGGACTTGTCAACAAAGGTGTTCACATTTCTCTCAGTTTGCCTTGTCAAATTTAAATGACTTCTGTAAGGGATAAATGTTGTCAGTTGTACTTTTGTCCATATTTTTTCTGTGGCATTTACAATATAACATCGTAGAAATGATATGGTTAAGAATAAGGCCATTTGGCCCATAATTTCTGTGTTAGTGCTCTGAGCATTTTGGCTTTGTGGCAATCTTCTACCTTTTCCCAATAATACTACATATTTAAAATAATCCTTTGCTGCCCTCTTAAATGTTTCAAGCAAACCCGCCTTCTCCACATTCCAGACTCTGCCTTCCAGACCTTCCTTACTTGCTGTGCAATAGTCTTGTTTCTCTTCTCACATTTACTTCTTTTACAAAACACTTTCAATGCTTTCTGGATCCCAATCATTTTATGAGCAGGAACGGTTTCTCTCTATCTAATTTGTCCAGACGCCTCATGATTTTGAAAACTTCCATCAGATCTCCTCTCAGCACTTCCTCTCATCTTTCTCTTCTCCAACGTCTCTGATATATTCTCATAGTGGAATGAAATTTCTCATCCTTGGAACCATTTTTGTAAACCTATTATGCACTTTCTCCAATGCATTCACATCCTTCCTAAGTTGCAGTGCCCAGGACTGTATCAAATACTCCAGCTGAAGTCTAACCAATAATGCACATAGATTCATTACAACCTCCCTTCTCCTGAAATCTATGCTCCTATTTATGAAGCCTAGAATACTGTATGCTTTATTAGTTGCTCTCACTGCTGATCTGCCACATTTAATAACTTATGTATACATTCCTATGTCTCTCTGCTCCTCTGCACCGTTATATAAATGATTCTGTCTCAAGGTAGTTTGCTTTCATCTTATGGTAGGCATGCAGGTGCATTTATTTTAATTCTTGCATATTTATTGCTTAGGAGTGCAGAAAATTGATCAACTAATCATCTTTCTTTGTCCCACACTTTTTCCCAATTTCTAACAAACTCAAGCCTTCAAGAATCATGCATTTCACAGCACTATTAAATTTACCATTGATCTGTAGTTTAGCTTAGTGCAAATTTATTTAAAGGCCTCAATCAGCATTACTTTTGAGCTTTTCAATTGCAATTAACACACTTGTCTCCAAGACCCTTTTATCCATAATTCTCCAGATGTAGTAATCTGACTTTGTATGGAGTGAAGAATTTCCTACAATGCAATACGCCAAATCTTAATCAATTTATAAACACTGTCCCCTCTTACAATAACAGAAATTCATTTTTCGAGATATGAGGGAGCCACTTGGATAGCTAATGTAAAATCTTAATTCAGTTATAAGTTGACATTCAAGTTATTGTTCACTATTTCAGTATTATTTTGGAGAAGCAGCCTTTGTGCTAACAGCGAATGTTCGCAAATCTCTGTCATAGAGTGAAAAAGCACAAAGGAATTTATTTTTCTACAAAACATTGACAACACAGAACGTTAACTTGAGGAATTTTATCTGAGCATTAATCTGATAGATTCATTTGCCATTCTCAAAATGCCAGTAAAGAGCTGCAGAGTTAATTTTGAAAGGCGTATGAGAATTATAGAAGCAATAGTAATTTTGTTTATATTTAGAAATTGTGAATAATTATTGTTTACAGCAAATGCAATTTAGATTTCTTTACGCAATTTTTAGGCCTCTATTTTTTTCCCTCCACCCTGTCCCTCGGGAAATTCCAACAAATTTCTACCTTGATCTGATTTCAGGCATGACAAGGAGCCCCATACAGAGGGATCATACTTTAAAAGGCAGTGGTGTGACCTGAAGCATTCCTTGCTTTGTGCACATGATCTTAACCATGTTCATGACAAAGACCTGCACAACTTCAAGCCTGCTGATGAAAGCAGGCACGAGCTTGGGGACAATGGCCAGTAGTTTTATTTTAAATTTGCGTGTGCACCTCCTGTTCTATTATATCACACTGTTTGCATGTTACTGTACTCTTTTGAGATACATGCTCATCATATCATCACCACACCATAGCATAATCTGAGGGTATACTCCAGTTCAGTTAACAACTCCTGGGCTCAGGTATGCTGGAAAACCGAGCCAAAACCGTCATGTGGAGCTGGGCTGAGATCTCAATGCCAAGCGGAGATGAGACCTCCTCACTGGGCCATTTGAAGACCCAAAATCCACCGCTAAAGCAAGTACCTCCATGCCAAGCTGTGATTTCCACGCTGAGACCAGACCTTCACACCAGGCTGCTGGAATATCCAAAGCCTCCAAAGACTACCTCTATGATGGGACAAGAATGCCACTCCAGGCTGAGACTGCCTTTCCTAGACAAGACCGCCACACCGGGAGAAAATCCCTTCCACCAAAGTTACTAAAAGATTGGAAATACTTTTTTAAAAAGTATAAGGAGAAAAGTAAAGCTCTGGGCTCCTCCACTGATGAGCCCACATGTTGTACTTCATTACAAATGGTCGTGTAAACATTGCTGCACAAAGTACAATATCTTGCTGGAGACAAAATAAATCACATCACTCCATCCTGTCTGGCACACACTGAGGGTCATTTTGACTTTGGCTGCTGATGTAAAGTGGGCAATCTCGATTTAACTCCCTGTTATACACTATCACCCAATGATTATTTCCATTACATTCAGCTACTAAGTTACTCCCTAATTGTATATGAGCTCTCATGTTGTCTAATATAAGAATGTATTTCACATTTGAAGATTGCCTTTGGAATGTAGTGGTAAACACACCAGAAAATACAAATAGTCCTTCACCAGTGCAGGTATTCCATTATTGCAGATCTCTGGTACACCTTCAGTGTGGCAAAGCTTTTTAACACCAGAAAGATATTGTCTTGTTGGTCACATCCAGTTTCGGGCCTTGTGCAAAATCAGATGATTTCATTGGGTTAATGTCTTTTTTATTAAAATCTCTATCCAGAGGAAATGTGGATCATGTTGAAGTTGTGATCAGTGGTGTGCCACAAGGATCGATGCTGGGTCCACTGCTTTTCATCATTTATATAAATGATTTGGATGTGAACATAGGAGGTATTGTTGGTAAGTTTGCAGATGGCAACAAGATTGAAGGTGTAGTGGACAGCAAAGAATGTTACCTCAGAATACAATGGGATTACAATGAGTTTAATTTAGAGCATTGAGTATAGGAGTTAGGAGGTCATGTTGTGGCTGTACAGGACATTGGTTAGGCCACCTTTGGAATGTGGCATGCAGTTTTGGTCTCCTTCCTATCCTTCAAGTTATGAAACTTGAAAGGATTCTGTAAAGGTTTACAAGGATGTTGCCAGGGTTTAGAGGATTTGACCTATAGGGAGAGGCTGAATAGACTGGGGCTGTTTTCCCTGGAGTGACTGAGGCTGACCTTTATAGAGGTTTATAAAATCATGAGGGGCATGGATAGGATAAATAGACAAACTCTTTTCCCTGGGGTGGAGGAGTTCAGAAGTAGAGGACATAGGTTTAGGGTGCGAGGGGAAAGCTATAAAAGGGACCTAAGGGGCAACATTTCCACAAAGAGGGTGGTGTGTGTATGGAGTGACCTGCCAGAGGATGTGGTGGAGGCTGGTACAATTACAGCATTTAAAAAGCGGCTGGATGGATATATGAATAGGAAGGGTTTGGAGGGAAATGGGCCATGTGCTGGCAAATGGGACTAGATTAGGTTAGGATATCTGATCAGCTTGGACAAGTTGGACCGAAGGGTCTGTTTCCGTGCTGTACATCTCTATGACTCCATGTCTCAATAAGCTGAAGCAGCATTCCGTTCCTTGTGGTCACTCTGCAATTGCTATTCAAAAGCAGTCTTCTTCAACAGCCACTAAAATGTACTTGGGAGTTCCTGGTTTCCAGCTTCACTCTGAGACAAATGACTGTGTTTGTTATCTGATGTGTTATGGTAGTTTGCAGTTTGTATCAATATGGTAAGCTAATATATGAAAGAATGCACTAAATCTTATCTTTTCTTTACTCAGCAAGTCGTGAGTTCATGGAATGCCCTGCCAGTAGCAGTGGTAGACTCTCCCTCTTTATGGGCATTTAAACGGGCATTAGATAGGCATATGGAGGATAGTGGGCTAGTGTAGGTTAGGTGGGCTTGGATCAGCGCAACATCGAGGGTCAAAGGGCCTGTACTGCGCTGTCTATTTCTATGTTCTATGTTCAGTACTGGCAAGAAATCTGAAGAACACAATGAAACTAGGAACATTAAAAATGAACTAGCACTTTTGGATGTGAGCTTCAATTATTTGGTGCCATGCAACAGTTATTAAACAAGGCATTATCTCCTGCAAACAATTGTACAGGGAAAATCATTGCTGTGCTAACGATGATTTACAGACATCCATCCCTTCTCTAAATTGGGTTGACAGTTTATTTTTGTTGACAATGTTAACCTAATTATCTTCTCTCTAGCCTCCATGTACTCTGAAAGGCACAGCAATCCCTCGGAGATCAGAAGCCTCATGGCTGAACCTGATTACTTTGATGATAATCCCGAGCTCATCAGGCCTAAGAAGCTTCTCAATCCAGTCAAAGCCTCTAGGAGTCACCAAGAACTGCATCGAGAACTCCTCATGAACCAGAAACGGTGAGGGAACTATGAAGTGTATCACCTTAATTTCATTCTGCACTGTTTTACTAAATTATATTGAGACGGTGAATCTTACAGTAGATTTAGGGATCTAACAGGCGATAGGAGACTATTATTTGGAACCAATATTACTTCCTTTTTTTTAAAACAGAAACAAAGAAATGCATAAAAGTGGATAAATCCCCAGGACCTGATCAGGTGTACCCTAGAACTCTGTGGGAAGGTAGGGAAGTGATTGCTGGGCCTCTTACTGAGATATTTGTATCATCGATACATCGATAGTCACAGGTGAGGTGACGGAAGACTGGAGGTTGGCTAATGCGGTGCCACTGTTTAAGAAAGGTGGTAAGGACAAGCCAGGGAACTATAGACCAGTGAGCCTGACGTCGGTGGTGGGCAAGTTGTTGGAGGGAATCCTGAGAGACAGGATATACATGTATTTGGAAAGGCAAGGACTGATTAGGGATAGTCAACATGGCTTTGTGCGTGGGAAATCATGTCTCACAAACTTGATTGAGTTTTTTGAAGAATGAACAAAAAGGATTGATGAGGGCAGAGTGGTGGGCGTGATCTATATGGACTTCAGTAAGGCATTCGACAATGTTCCCCATGGGAGACTACTTAGCAAGGTTAGATCTCAAGGAATACAGGGAGAATTAGCCATTTGAATATAGAACTGGCTCAAAGGTAGAAGACAGCGGGTAGTGTTGGAGGTTGCTTTTCAGACTGGAGGCCTGTGACCAGTGGAATGCCACAAGGATCGGTGCCTGGTTCCACCACTTTTCGGCATTTACGTAAATGATTTGGATGTGAGCCTAAGAGGTATAGTTAGTAAATTTACAGATAACACCAAAATTGGAGATGTAGTGGACAGCAAAGAAGGTTACCTCCAGATTACAACAGGATCTTGATCAGGTGGGCCAATGGGCTGAGAAGTGGCAGATGGAGTTTAATTTAGATAAATGTGAGGTGCTGCATTTTGGAAAGCAAATCTTAGCAGGACTTATACACTTAATGGTAAGGTCCTAGGGAGTGTTGCTAAACAGAGACCTTGGAGTGCAGGTTCATAGCTCCTTGAAAGTGGAGTCGCAGGTAGATAGGATACTGAAGGAGGTGTTTGGTATGCTTTCCTTTATTGTTTAGAATATTGAGTACTGGAGTTGGGAGCTGAAAATGTGTTGCTGGAAAAGCGCAGCAGGTCAGGCAGCATCCAAGGAGCAGGAGAATCGACATTTCGGGCATAAGCCCTGAAGAAGCCCTTGGATGCTGCCTGACCTGCAGCGCTTTTCCAGCAACACATTTTCAGCTCTGATCTCCAGCATCTGCAGTGCTCACTTTCTCCTACAGGAGTTGGGAGGTCATGTTGTGGCTGGACAGGACATTGGTTCGGCCACTGTTGGAATATTGCATGCAATTCTGGTCTCCTTCCTATCGGAAAGGTGTTGTGAAACTTGAATGTGTTCAGAAAAGGTTTACAAAGATATTACAAGGGTTGGAGGATTTGAGCTATAGGGAGAGATTGAATAGTCTGGCAGTTTTCACTGGAATGTCATGATCTTATAGAGGTTTACAAAATCATGAGGGGTATGGTTGAATGAATAGACAAAGTCTCTTCCCTGGGGTGTGGGTGGGGTCCAGAACCAGAGGACATAGGTTTAAGGTGAGAGGGGAAAGATATAAAAGAGACCGAAGGGGCAACATTTTCATGCAGAGGGTGGTACATGTATGGAATGAGCTGCCAGTGAAAGTGATAGAGGCTAGTACAACTGCACCATTTAAAAAACCTCTGGATGGGTATATGAATAGGAAGGGTTTGGAGGGATATGGGCCAGCTGCTCGCAAGTGGGACTAGATTGCGTTAGGATATCTGGTCGGCATGGACAAGTTGGACCGAAGGGTCTGTTTCCGTGCTGGACATCTCTATGACTCTGACTCTAATCAAAGTTGGAGATGTGCCCAGCAACTGTGTAATTCTATAGCAAACCGTTCAGTGTAAACTTTACCAGAGAGAGTATGTGGAGTTTGTGCTCTTCAATTTGGAAAGTGAAGATGTAAAATGAGGAAATGCTGTTAGTCAGTGTTCAACCTGTGACCTTTGATTTCTTTCATTTACTTATACGATTTGGAATTAAAGTATTAAGAACCAAAGGAACAGAATGTTTTGATTACCTTAATATAAAAAGAATAGCAAGTTATGTAATGAATTGTATTTTATATAATACCACAAGGAAAATTTGGGATTATTTAAAATATTTATTTTTGCCTTACCTGATTTTCTGATTTATTGTGCCGTATACACATACCTTCTAAAAAGATTCTTTTGATAGGATATGACCACCTCACTTGCCGTCAAGGTGATAATGAGCTGCTATCTTCACTTGCTGCCATAGATGTCCTTTTGGTTCATCCAGAGGGGAAAGGATCTCCCAGGTTTTTGATCCTGCAACTTTGCAGGAATGGCAATATAGTTCCAAGTCAGGCTGGTATAAGGTTTGGAGTATAGCTTGCAGGTGGTGATATTCCCATGCATCTGCTACACTTATCCTTTTAGATGGTAGAGATTGCAGGTTTGGAAGGTGCTGCTTAAAAGGCTTAAAAGGCAGTGCATCTTGTATCTAATTGGGTGCTGCCACTGTGCATTGGTGTTGGATTTTGGGAATGGGGTGTCAATCAAGCAAGCTGTGTAATCCCAAAAGGTTTGAAAAATGTGGTGCTGGAAAAGCACAGCAAGCCAGGCAGCATCCGAGGAGCAGGAGAATTGATGTTTCAGGCATAAGCCATTCCTGAAGAATGGCCTGCTGTTTTTCCAGCACCACATTTTTCACCTCTGGTACTCCAGCATCTGCGGTCCTCACTTTGTCCTAATCCCAAAAGGTGCCAAGCTTTGAGTGTTGGTGGAGCTGGACTTAACCAGGTGGTGGATAGTATTCCACCAGAATATTCAGATCAAACTTCTGAATTACGGCTAGTTGATTTTGCAGGGTTTGGGAAGCTTCGACTTCTTCACTTTAGAATTCCTAGCCTCTGTCTATAGTCGACATTTTATCTTATAAACATAGTATTTATATAGCTGATCTAGTTCAATTTCTAGTCAATGGTAACCCCCAGGATGATATTAGCGGGGGGGGTTCAATGATATCTATGCAGTTGAATGTCAAGAGGAGAGTGTTTCTTGGAGATGGTCATTGCCTATCAATTATGGGATAAAGTCTAAATGTTGTCTGGGCTTTGCTGTGGTTGGTATGGACTAATTCATTATCTGAGGAGTGGTGAATGATGCTGAACATTGTACAATATAAGCAAAATTTCCCACCTTTGGTCTTATAATAGTGGGAAGGACATTGAAGCACCTGCAGATGTTTGGGTGTAAGTTACACCTCAAATGAACTGCAGCAATGTCCTGTGTTTGTAGTAATTGTCCTCTTACATCTTTCATTGTATGAGGTATGAATTCAATTCAGATGGGTTTTCCCTCTGATTTATATCAACTTCAGTTTTTCTGGGGCTCCTTGGCACCATACTTGAATCGAATGCCAATTATTGAAGCCTCCATCTGACCCAGGATATTGTGAGGAGAATCTTGTGATGCAGTCCTTCCTTTCTGGGTTCCTGTCCAATCAATTGTGAGCAATTTTGGGCCTCATCCTTCAGGAAGAATGTTCTGGCCCTTGAGCGGGTGCAAAGGAGGTTCACAAGAATGATCACAGGAATGAAAGGTTTAACATATGAGGAATATTTAAAGGCTCTAGGTCTATACTCAATGGAGTTTAGAAGGATGAGGGGGGGAATCTGATTGAAACTTTCAGAATACTGAACTGAATGGACATTGGGAAGATGTTTTCATTGGCAGGAGAGGTGAAGACCCAAGGGCACAGCCTTAGAGTAAAGGAAAGAACTTTTAGAACAGAGATAAGGAGAAACTTCTTCAGCCAGAAAGTGGTGACTCTATGAAATTCATTGCCACTGACGGCTGTGGAGGACAGGTCATTGAGTATATTTAAAACAGAGAAAGATATGTTTCTGATTGCCAAGGGGGAGAAATAGGGTTGAAAAACCTATCAGAGCTTAAAAATGTGTTGCTGGAAAAGTGCAGCAGGTCAGGCAGCATCCAAGGAGCAGGAGAATCGGGAATGGGCTGAAGAAGGGCTTATGCCCGAAACGTCGATTCTCCTGCTCCTTGGATGCTGCCTGACCTGCTGTGCTTTTCCAGCAATACATTTTTAAGCTCTGATCTCCAGCATCTGCTGTCCTCACTTTCTGGCAGAGCAGACTCAATGGGACTAATGGCCTAATTTTCACTCCTGTGTTTTACAGATTGGGTTCGAGCTCTGTGCCTGGATCAGTAAGTCAGTGGGAATTATCCGAGTTCCCCAGTGGATCAACTGGTAGAAAGTATGTTTCCCATTGGTGCATAATAAAGGGTCATCACACTCTCATCTCTCCCTCAAGTGCAGTTGTTTTGTCCATTATTGGACTAAGACTGTAATGGGGTTGGAAGTCAAATGACTCTAACAGAACCCTAATTGGGCTTCGGTGAGCAAATTATTGCTGTGTGCGTTGCACTTGATGGCACTGTCAAAACCCTTTCCATCAGTAGTAGACTGATGCGGTGGCCGAATCTGATTTGCCCTGCTTTTTTGCTGAGAGGACATAGTTAGATGATTTTCCATATTGTCAGGTAGATGCTTGTGTTCGAGCTGTATGAAAACAGTTTGGCTGGGGGTGAGGGGAGGTGACAGGTTGTGGAGCACCATTCTTCAGTACTGCTGTATCAGTTGTAATACAGCTGGGCTGTTGTCAGGGTCCATAACCTCAGCAGTATCCAGTGCCCTCAGCTGTTCCTGGATGTCATGTGCAGTGAATTAAATTGACTGAAGGCTGCCATCTGAGATACTCTAGACCTAGAGGCCAAGATGAATCATCCAATTGGTACTTCTGTCTGAAGATTATTGTAAATGCTTCAGTTTTGTCTTTTGCACTGATGTGCTGGGCTCGCCCATTGTTGTGGGTGAGGACATTTGTAGAGCTTTCTCCTCCAGCTCCATCACCTTTCACAACTGGATATGTCAAGTCTTCAGAGGTAAGGTCAGACTCACTGGTTGTGAAATTGTTTAGATCTATTTGTCTCTTGCTGCTTATGGTGTTTAGCATACAAATAGTCCTAATTTGTTACTTAACCATTACTTCAGTTTTAGGTATGTATGGTGCTGCTCCCTCTTACATTTCTCGTTGAGGCAGGGTTTATCTTGTATTTTGATGATAATGGTAGACTAGGGTATACTCCAGGTCATACGGTTACATTGTGGTTGAATACCATCTATTGGCTCACAGCACCTCGTAGGGGTCCAGTCTTAAACTGCTAGGTTTGTTATTCATCTCATTTGACGTGGTGGCAATATCATATAAGACAGTAGTCAATGAAAAGATGAGTTTCCACAAGGACTACATGGTGATCACTCTGTGACATACAGATCGATAAGAATAATGCTTAGTAGGTTACACTCTTGTTGCCTCCTTCACCACTTGCCACATACCCAGTCTAGCAGCTTGTCCTCTTAAGACCTGGGTCATTAATGTGCACCCAAACTACTCTTGGTGATGGACATTGAAATCCCCACGCAGTGTGTACACTGTGCTCTTACCACCCTCAGTGCTTTTTCCAATTGGTATTCAATACAAGGGAGTATTGATTCATCAGCTGAGGTGGTGGAGGAGAGGGGAGTAGGCTGAGGAGGAAGATTGTAATCAGCAGGAGGTTTCCTTACCCATGTTTAGCCTGGTGCCATGAGACTTTGTGGAATGCAGAGTGTACTTTGAGAACTCTCAGAAACCTCTGCCAGTGGCTCAGTCCTCACAGTTGGACAGAACACCCTCCAAGAAGATCACGGCAATGAACATTGCCGATTGCATCATGTTCACCCAATTATAGTTTATCAGGCTATTCCTTGACTTGCCTGTTATCCAGCTGTTTTCAATTTTGGCAGACACCTTCAGATACAAGTACAAAAAATGTCATGAGGTGAATACAATGGGTATGCCCTTCATGTTTCCTGTGGGTGCTACATATATTCAGTCTGGTTTTATTGTTTTGTTACTTTCTTGTAGCAGTTTAGTACAGCTAAGTGATTTGCTAGGGCATTTGAGAGTCACCCACTACACTGTGGGTCTGAAATCACATGTAGAACAGGCTAACAAAGCACAGCGGATACCCTTCCATAAAGGACCTCCGTGAAAGAGATCTTTGTTCTTTATGACAACCAATAATAGTTTAGTGGTATCATTACTGAGAATAGCTTTCAAATCCAGACATTTATTTGAATGAATGGATTAATTAGTTAATTGAATTTGGATTCTGTCGCTGATGTGGTAGAATCTTAACCCATACCTCCAGGGCGTTGACCATAGTCCAGGGACTATGCCTAACCCTAATCTATCTCCCCAAATGAAATGATTCAGAATGCACATTTTTTGTCTAGTATAAATAAGACCTGGGACTGTAAGTAAGTGTTGAATAAGAAATGTTATTTGAGATGAGCTATCTCTAGTAAATAGTCAATCAAATTCATTGCAACTGGCACAATGGGGTCAAATGCTTGTAACTAAAATCCTTTTAGAACTAACAATGACTACTTTTTTTAATGCAAGAGAATTTTCTGTACAAATAGTAAGTGAAGTTTTCAAGAGAAGTGAATATTCTTAGTTTTCTGTTCCCCAGATTAGATTCTAACAGATGAAGACTGAGATAGGAAATCAAACCAGATTGAAATGAATGGCCAAGGAGGTTGGGGATTTGGCTGAAATTTGCCAACAAATAAGAGCTCAGGAAAGAGGTAAAGCAAATTGGGACTTTCCCCTTTTGTGGAGGGAAAGCATTTTACTGCTGCATGGTGTATCATTATTACAAAAACTGTGATAGCTTTCACTTTCAACTAATTATAGAGTCCTAGAGATGTACAGCATGGAAACAGACCCTTCAATCCAACTCGTCCATGCCAACCAGAAATCCTAAACTAATCTAGTCCCATCTGTCGTCATCTACTCAGATAATTTACAGTGAGTTACAGAATGTAATAGAAATGCCAGTGAAATATTGGCCTTTGTGTGCGGGTTTAGAATATCAAAGGAAAGATGCTTTCCTACAGCTTTGTAAAGCCTAAATTAAACAATGCCTGGTGTATAGTTCCAAACAATATACTGAAGAAAATATTATATTAGCCTTGGAAGGAATATAGGGCAAATTTTAAAGTTAGAGCCAGGCTATTCAAGAGAGAATTGGAAAACCATTCTTTCATTTGGTGGGAGATGTTTGAAAGTCTGTGGCACAGAAATCAGTATTTGTTGACTTTATCACTTTAAATCTGAAATCAATAATTTTTTTACAAGACAAGGTATGAAATCAAGGATTTATTGAATTGGGAAACACATTTATCATAATGGCTTTGTGTGGTTGAATGGCCTTTCTCAGGGCTGAATGCCCCACTATTAATCCTCTCATTCTGTCCATTATCTTTATTGTTCAATTCTTGGTTAATTCTCACTTATCTGTACATCCTGCCTTTCGATCCCAAACATCAACTTGGACATCCGCGGTTTAGCTGTGCTGCACATTCAAGTGCTTTTCCTATGGCTATTCTTCCACATTCAAACAGGTTGTAAATATTAGATGTAGTGACCACACAGCCCAGCCCTATATTGTCTGATGTTGCTAGTGTTTTGGTAAAGCAGAAATGCTGCACTATATTGCTTTCACCAATTGAATTTCAAGATCCTGGGGATCCTTGTTTTCCTATAACATCCAGCCACTCCACTGATCAATTCCAATTTATAGACCAACCAATACCAGGAGACATTTAGCAGACATGAGGAACTTATCCAGGACAAAATAAAAAATTCAAAAGAGAAACCTGTCCATAACTCTCCATGATTCTAAAATGATCCCCAGCTTTGATCTCCGTTGGAGACTTGAGGCCTGGCAAGAGACTGAAGGATTTTCCCACAAATAAAAACAAGAAGTAAATATTCTAGTATCAATGAGCAAGAGGTATGTGCGATCAGTTCTTGCCGGTGTGCTGCAGAGATTGGTGCTGGGTCCACTGGTTTTTGTCATATCTAAATGATTTGGAGGTGAATACAAGAGGTAAATCGGAGGTGTAGTGTACAGCAAAGAAGGTTACCTCAGCGGACAATAGGACCTTGGTTAGATGAGCTGATGGGCCAAGGACTTGCAGATGGATTTTAATAGAGATAAATGTGAGATGCTGCATCTTGGTAGGGCATATCAGGGCAGGACTTGTACACTTAAATAGTAGGCCCTGGGGAGCATTGCCGAACAAATAGACTTTGAAGAGCAGGTTCATATTTCCTTGAAAGTGGAGTTCCAGATAGACAGGGTAGTAAAGGAGGTAAAAACAATGACTGCAGATGCTGAAAACCAGATTCTGGATTAGTGGTGCTGGAAGAGCACAGCAGTTCAGGCAGCATCCGAGGAGCAGTAAAATCGACGTTTCGGGCAAAAGCCCTTCATCAGGAACGGTAAAGGAGGTGTTTGGTTTGCTTGCCTTTATTGATCAGTGCATTGAGTTTAGCAGTTGGGAGGTTGTGCTGAAGCCATGTAGGACATTGGTTAGGCCACTATGGAATACTGTTTGCAATTCTGCTGTACCAGCTATAGGAAGAGTTACAAGGATATTGCCTGGGTGGAGAGTTTGAGCTATAGAGAGAGGCTGAATAGGCTGGGGCTATTTTCTCTGGACTGTTGGAGGCAGAGGGGTGACCTTAAGAGGTTTATACAATCATGTGGGGCAATCATAAATAGGGTGAATAGTCAAAGTCTTTTCCCCAGGATGGGGTAGTCCAAAACTAGAGGATGTAGGTTTAAAAGGAGAGGGGAAAGATTTAAACAGAACCTAAGGGGCAACATTTTCACATAGAGGGTGGTATGTGTATGGAATGAGCTGCCAGAGGAAATGATGGAGGCTGGTACAATTACAACATTTAAAAGGCATCTGGATGGGTACTTGAATAGGAAGGGTTTTGAGGGATATGAGCCAAATCTGGCAAATGGATTAGATTAATTTAGGATATCTGGACAGGTTGGACTGATGGTTCTGTTTCTGTGCTGTACATCTCTATGGCTGTATGACTGTCAGCCAGCTCAATTGGTTGGCAGCTCTCTGTGAGAGTCTTGCTGCCAGTGGAGGGTGCAGGTCCCTGCAGAAGTTTGTTTAACGCATCCACAACCCAATACAGTGGATCTATAACTGGCCAGTTGGTTGACTGTGGACTTCTCTTCTGGGGTTGGGGGAGAGAAGGCACAAGCCATAGAACATAGAACATTACAGCGCAGTATAGGCCCTTCGGCCCTCAGTGTTGCACCGAACTATGAAGCCCATCTAACCTACGTTATCCCATTCTCGTCCATATGCCTATCCAATGATTTCAATGCCTTTAAAGTTAATGAGTCTACAACTGTTGCAGGCAGTGTGTTCCATGCCCCTACTACTCTGAGTAAAGAAACTATCTCTGACATCTGGCCTATATCTATCATCCCTCAATTTAAAACTACGTCCCCTCATGCTAGCCATCGCCATCCGAGGAGAAAGGCTCTCACTGTCCAACCTATCTAACCCTCTGATTATCTTATACGTCTCAATTAAGTCACGTCTCAACCTTCTTCTCTCTAATGAAAACAGCCTCAAGTCCCTCAGCCTTTCCTCGTAAGACCTTCCCTCCATACCAGCCAACATCCTAGAAAATCTCCTCTGAACCCTTTCCAAAGCTTCCACATCCTTCCTATAATGCGGTGACCAGAACTGTATGCAATATTCCAAATGTGGCCGCACCAGAGTTTTGTACCAGAGCATGTCCTCATGGCTCCGAAATGCAATCCCTTTACTAATAAAAGTTAACACACCATATGCCTTCTCAACAATCCTATCAACCAGGGTGGCAACTTTCAAGGATCTGTGTACCTGGACACTTCAGATCTCTCTGCTCATCTACACTACCAAGAATCTTACCATTAGCCTAGTACTCTGCATTCCTGTTACTCCTTCCAAAGTGAATCACCTCACACTTTTCTGCAATAAAGTCCATTTGCCACCTCCTCAGTCCAGCTCTGCAGCTTATCTATGTCCCTCTGTAACCTGCAACATTCTTCGTTACTAACCACAACTCTACTGACCTTGGTGTCATCCGCAAATTTAATAACCCATCCTTCTACATCCTCATCCAGGTTGTTTATAAAAATGACAAACAACAGTGGACCCAAAACAGATCCTTGTGATACACCACTAATAACTGAACTCCAGGATGAATATTTCCTATCAACCGCCACCCTCTATCTTCTTTCAGCTAGCCGATTTCTGATCCAAACCACTAAATCACCCTCAATCCCATGCCTCCGTATTTTGTGCAATAGCTTACCATGGGGAACCTTATCAAAGGCCTTACTGAAATCCATATACACCACATCAGCTGCTTTACCCTCACCCACCTGTTTGGTTGCCTTCTCAAAGAACTCAGTAAGTTTTGTGAGGCACAACCTACCCTTCACAAAACTGTGTTGACTATCCCTAATCAATGTATTCCTTTCTGGATGATTATAAATCCCATTTCTTATAATCCTTTCCAACACTTTACCCATAACTGCAGTAAGGCTAACAGGTCTATAATTTCCAGGGTTGTCTCTACTCCCCTTCTTGAACAAGGGGACATTTGGTATCCTCCAGTCTTCTGGTACTATTCCTGTCGACAATGACGACATAAGGTTCAAAGCCAAAGGCTCGGCAATCTCCTCCCTGGCTTCCCAAAGAATCCTCGGATAAATCCTATCCGGTCCAGGGGACTTATCTATTTGTACACTTTGCAGAATTGCTAACACCTCCTCCTCGTGCACCTCAATCCCATCTAGTCTAGTAGCCTGTATCTCAGTATTCTCCTCAAGCACATTGTCTTTTTCTTGTGTGAATACTGATGAAAAATATTCATTTCGTGCTTCCCCTATCTCCTCTGATGCCATGCATAACTTCCCACTACTAGGCTTGATTGGCCCTAATCTTACTCTAGTCATTCTTTTATTCCTGATATACCTATAGAAAGCCTTAGGGTTTTCCTTGATCCTGTCCGCCAACAACTTTTCATGTTGCTCTTCTTACTCTCTCTTTAGGATCCATCCCTCTAAACTTTGGTAAGAGTAGTCAGATCGTGTCACCTTAATCTTGATAGAACCTTCTCTTTGGCCAGAAATGCATTTTATGAAACAGTGAACTGGCAGAATGCTTAGGTGCATGAGTTACTTAATAAGACCTTTGTATGCTTCATTGTGTGCTGGAACCAAAATAAATAGCCAGTCACGTTAACTACTGAGCAACAATTATTGAGTTAGTTGATTAGAAATCCCTCCATATAATTAAACAAAACACAAGAGTAGGTGTGGACTTCAGAGGCGGCTGGAAATAAGATTAGCAGATCGTTAAATAACAACTAATTTAAAAATACAACTCTCAAGTGATAAATGGCTTGAACAGTCAAAGTTTATCTTTGGTCAAGTTGCCACAAAGTTATTTGTTTCCCATTGTTCTAAGGAGTGAAAGAAGTTAAAAGTTTATTTTTGTTTTAAAAATCCTGGTAGTGGCCTTTATTGAATATGTTTCTGGTTTTGCAGTGACATGTACTTTGTATCTTCACCTTGTTTATATTGCCCTTTTACCTTGGAGTTTTGGTTTGATAATTAACAGGAACCCAGGGAAAAGAGTAAAAATGCACAGGTTCTCTTATTTGTCTTCAGAATAAACCTCTGTACTGAGCAGATGGTGAGCATGAAACCTTGGGCCAGATTTTCAAGGAGTGGCAATCTCTCTCAGGTTACCCCTCTGCCGCTTTTTCACATTAAGCAAGAGCTCTGCAGTTCTGACAGGAACAGGTTCATTCAGAAATGTGGAGCTGTGTTTTAAATCTGACAGGTCCTTTTAGTATAGGGTAGCCTTTAAGGGCTTATGCCCGAAACGTCGATTCTCCTGTTCCTTGGATGCTGCGCTTTTCCAGCAACACATTTTCAGCTCTGATCTCCAGCATCTGCAGTCCTCACTTTCTCCTCCTAGCCTTTATTTAACTGCAGTGATTCCCTCCAAATTCTCTGATTTAGATGTTCCAGAGGTTCCAGGGTTAGGGGAATTGCAAGTAGAATCTTCAATTCCTCAGAGAATGCCAGAGAATGTCTGTAAGTAACTAAACTAAAGAAGGAAAGGGGAAAACTATCTCCACGCTGAGTTCAGTAAGACACTGCCTTGTTTCTCTGGACATTATAATTTGTTGAAGGTTTTGGTGAACCAATCAATTCCCTAAGGCATTTATGGTATTTGTTGCCACTGCTCTCACAAAAATGTTCTCTATATTTTCAAGACATTCATTGATTTTGTTAGAGCTGACGACAGCCTCAAGCAAACTCCTTGATTGGCACAGCCAACACTGGGTAAATTAAATAGAGGTCAAACACATCAACGTGGTTAAAAATCAATCTGACTTAAAGGAGGCCCTACGTTTTAATCCAACTCCACTCTTCTATTGCTGTTGATATGGTTGCTGCTTTGTTTACCGTCAGATTAATGGATGCATCAGAAATCACACTGAGGAGAAACATCATAGGCTGCATTATGTTGACGGGGAGAAAGTGAGGACTGCAGATGCTGGAGATCAGAGCTGAAAATGTGTTGCTGGAAAAGCGCAGCAGGTCAGGCAGCATCCAAGGAGCAGGAGAATCGACGTTTCGGGCATGAGCCTTTCTTCAGGAATGGTCCTGAAGAAGGGCTCTTGCCCGAAACGTCGATTCTCCTGTTCCTTGGATGCTGCCTGACCTGCTGCACTTTTCCAGCAACACATTTTCAGCTGCATTATGTTGACCCAGTGCAGAAGCAGAATATCCTTCAGGTTGTAAATTTGCTCACTGAGCTGGAAGACTTATTTTCAGACAATTCATCGCCATACTAGGTAACTTCATCAGTAAGCCTCTGGTAAAGTGTTGGTGTTATGTCCCGCTTTCTATTTATGTGTCTTGGTCCCTTAAGATGTAAGATATCATTTCTCAGAGGTTGGCAAATGGGATCCAAATCGATGTGTTTATTGATGAAGTTCTGGTTTGAATGTCAGGCCTCTAGGAATTCCCATACGTGTCTCTCTTTAGCCTGTCCTGGGATGGATGTGTTGTCCCAGTCAAAGTGGTGCCCTTCTTTCAAATTCTACTTTCAGTTGCCCAGTCTGTTCACTGTGCATTTACATTCACACAATTTAACCCTACCCATATTTCTTTCTTGCCCATTGGAAGGCGACTATTTCTTTGTTCGCTGGCAACATTCAAGCCTTCCATTGCTTTCTTTTCCCCATTTCTCAACTCTCTTTTGCCCTCTCTAGCACTTCCAATACTAAGCCCATTAGTCACCCCAACCCCTGGTGCTTTCTTCAACTCTCTTCCATGGATTGATCACTCTCATATGGATTGGTAAAGGAGCATAGGTTTAATTTGTTGATAAATCTGTAACCAATTTTCTTAACAGATAAACTGATCGTTTTCAGTTATGGAGCAAATTCTATATATATCATTGGTCTAGCATGCTACCGGTTATGTAGTGTCATCTTGGTCTTGACTCATCATTGTACTCTGCTGTTAAAGGCATACAATCACATGTGAGATGCAGGAAAGGTTAACTTGGAGAAAGGAAAGCTGGGATAGATTATATTTTCATAGTAGAACTCTCTGACTCTGTAGCATCAGCAGTCCTCACTTTCTCTCAGCAGATGAAATTTTATGCAGGCAAGTTCTGAAGTACTCCAGATTGGCAGATAAAATAAATGACTATATGAACTGAACTGAAATAGTTCTGATTGGAATTTAGAAAGAGTCTAGAACTTAAAATTTGACGTGACAACACAGAACCACAATGAACAAAGGCAATGGAATAGAGGAACTATATAACCAAAAGAATGGAATGCAAGAGCAAAGCTTGATCAAATTGTGTATCCCTGCTGTGGTAGGATTGAAAGGAAACTCAGAAATAGGGGAGTATCAGAAACAACATGGGTAATCTGAGGAGTAATCTTTGTGATCTGAGCAGTCAGTATTGACCCCACACAACTGACCGTGTAGCATACTCCTCAATGCAGTAGAACATGGAGGATTCTTAACAAGGGAGACTAGGGAATGCCTGGATGTTGGACATCATGGATCTTATTTCAATTTATGCAGCACAATCCACATCATGCACATAAAGGAGAGATTGTAAATTCAGTGGGATTACTGAAATCTGTCTTCACCTCCCAGTAATACTCAAGAAAGATAACATCGCATGTGAGAGCATGTAGGTGAATGCTTACAGTTCAAGATGAATGGAATGAAACTCCTTGTTCTGGTGTCTTTGTAAGTTGTTGCCCACAGGTGATACTTGTAAAGTTACCAGTGATGAAATAATTGTGGTCAATCTGTAATGACTAAAGACATGGTCAAGATTAATGGTGGCCAGGATTTGTACCCTGCAGTGTTGGACACTGGGTATGCAGTTCACATGCAGAACAATACGACTATAGACAAAAACAGAAATTGCTGGAGAAACTCAGCAGGTCCAGCAGCACTTGTGGGGAAAACAAAAGAAAACAGAGTTCACATTTTGAGTCTGGGGGCACTTTGTAAGAACATTTTATTTTGTATCATTATAGATGTCTACACCCTGTTCTGTGTAAAGGCCTGATTAATGCAGTTCTCCGTGAAGAGATATCACTCACAAGTGGAGCACATGTGCTGAAACAGAAAAAAAATACTTACCCCACCCATTCCAGGTGTGTTTGCAGCCATTGTCCATTTCCATCCATATATTTATAAATTGGACAAGGATGGAAGATGACTTCATTGAGTGAGTCACAGACATATCTTAGCAATCTGGCCACAAACCTTCATGTTACTTCCTCCCCTGCACTCCCTGTTAACTACATCAGTACAAAGCTTGTGTACACTCTTGCAGTGTGTTCTTGGTAAGCTCTAATATTTACATCTTCATCTCCCAATATTACCTCATGAACCCCAGCTCTACAGCTTACACATGCTAACGATGGTGCTGCACTGTTTCCCCACACTCCATCAAAAGCATGGTGGTGGTGACTATCAATTTGCCACTTCTCACCTACAGTAACCCATGTCATTATTGTCTCCCACCCTTCATGGATTGAAGCAAAGTGCATCTGAGGACTCCTTGCTTGGTCTCTTAGTGCTAATTCACTTTGTGTCTATTTGAATGCTCCCAGTGTCTCTGCCTTGCCTTGTAATGTCTCGTTCAGAATGCACAGGTTCACCATACTTCTGTGTTGTCTTATCTTTTAGTTCAGACACAAAACCAAGCAGCTTGTCATGGTTGTCAGCAAAGATCAGTCAAAGGAGCAGAAGCTGCTGTGTATCATTGTTGCATCAATCTTACACTTAAACTTATTTGACAAACAAACTGAAGGTGTGTCATGCAAATGGCCCTGTCTCAAAGGCTAAAGCAAGTAGTCCTCACTCATATTAAGGAGGGAGAGCAGTCGTCACTTGAGGGGTGTCACCACAGTCTGTTAGGGGCAGTGTGTGATCTCACTCCAGGAGCATGGCCATGGTCAGTCAGCTGTTGGGACAGTCTGGGTCAGTCGTCCCATAACAATGTAGGTGACTGGGTCCCAGTCTTTCCTGCAGGTACATTGCATCCAGGCCTGAGATTCTTGGTAAGTCAGTCAGGGAACTGCACAGAAATTAGTTAGGGTCCAGTCACTTATATACATATGTCAGTCAGTGTACCAATTACAGAGGAACTTCAATTATCCAGCTGGGCATGGAGTATTTGATTTGGATAATCAAATGCCGGATAATCGAGGTTCCTCTGTAATAGCTTTCAGAGGTCTGTGCAGCAGTGATTAACATTACTGGAAAATTGGTGTCATAATGTGATGCTGATGTATTCTCAGAGCTGACCTCTGTGGACAAAGGGTGCAAGTGGTTGCACGCCCTGAGATATAGGGGACCACCTGGAGGTACCCACTCTAACTTTCATAACATGTATTGTCACTGTCCAGTTTCTTGTACCATGTGGGGAAAAAAGGAAATTAATAGAATTTAGGTGAGTTTGAGTACTAAGGAGATGCAAATTCCATTGGGCTGCATGTTGTGCTTCTGCTCCATTGCTGTGTTTCTATTGACTAATGTTTAATAGTTTTAGGGGCCATGTGACCAATTCAGAGCGGAGTAATAGAGTCATAGAGATGTACAGCATGGAAACAGACCCTTCAGTCCAACCTGTCCACGCCGACCAGATATCCCAACCTAATTTAGTCCCACCTGCCAGCACCCGGCTCATATCCCTCCAAACCTTCCTATTCATATACCCATCCAAATTCCTCTTAAATGTTGCAATTGTACCAGCCTCCAGTTTAGCCTTTCTTTATCTTTGCTGTTCAGTTAAGGATTTATAAACACTAGGGAGCCTGATGCCCAAGTTGGGGTGAATAACTTGTTTGTTGGCAAAGTGAATGAAGTAGTAACTCTCTGGCAGACATACAATGTCGTGGCACTCCATAAAATTTGCTCTATGAAATAAGAATCAAGTTTATTAAGAAATAAAATTAGTGAAATTCAAATACTTTCATTGATAACATTGGTCTAATTTAACTTGTCTATTCTGAAAATATTGGTTTAAAAACTTCTCACATTCTAAAATAGTGTTTGACAATGAGTTTGTAAATAAAATTGATAATGTTGCCTTTACCTTCCAGCTTAACAGCTGTATAACAAAGCAGGTAATTGCAAAACAAACATTGTGGGAAACATCAATATATGGTCAGATAATGACAAAAGCAGATCTAATACAATATCTTTACAATCAAGACAAACTATACTGTAACAGAGGTGATTCACTTTTAACAAAGTTAAAATGATATGCATTCTGGAAGTCTGAAATAAATAAAAACAGAAAATGTTGTTAATGATCAACAAGTGCAGCAGTACATGCAGAAAGAAAAAAAGTTGGGTAAACATTTTGGGTCAACTACCTTTTCATCAGAACTGGAAAGATCAAAGAATGTAACTGACTTTAGGAAAGTACAACAGTGGGGAAAATGGCTGTGAAGGGGAAATGAGAATGAAGGAGAAAGGTTAGTAATTGGGTGGAAAGCAGGTGAGATTAAATAAGCAAAGCAATGTTGATGAAAGGCAATAAACAGGGGTAATTGGCCAAGTACAAAGATGAGTTTAGCGGAGACAAACAGTTATAGAAAATAGCACAAAAGGGAGAGGGAATGGGAAATCAGAGGAAAAAGCTGCTATGGTCTTGAATTGTGACAGAAGAAAGGCAGATAGACCCTAGGTGGTGAACTGGAGTGTGTTCACAACACAGGAGCTAGCGCTCTACTGTGAAGCATGGCAGATGCACACTCAACACCGGTAACAGGAGGAGAATTTTAACAGGCATTCATGTTGATCTTAATCCATTTCCAAATCACAACTGCATCAGGCTAAACAAAAGCTGATGGGCTACTAAATTACTATGCACATTTTAGGAGTAGCAGGACAAAAAGGGCAACTCCTGAAGGGAAATCTGAGTGGATAAATTACAGGAAAGTACACAGTGTCTATTAAAACAAAGCAGAAATGATCCATCAAAATTCCAAACATGGGTCAGCATTTTGAAGACTACTCCCAAGGGCTTCTCCTGGATCTACTTGTGTTTCTTTGGCTCTGGCAACCTTTTATACATTTGTTTAAAATACACAACTCTTTTGTTGCAGGATTCAAGTTTCAAAGCAACATTTGATATCGTGTATGTGCAATGGCACTCCACTGATTGGTACAGCCATCCTCTGTTGTTAACATGGACAATAGAAAATGGATGGGTTGAAGAAGTTGTAAAACTGTTAAATTCAGTCAAAAAAGTGCCCAGGACATTTTTTTCCCCCTTTTTTTTGTTGCTTTCCTCTCCTTTCCCACCACCAGCCCCGACTGGTAGACTGGGTATTTTACAAATCTTTGTTTCAATTATAACTAAAGTGGCAGAAAGGAAATGTGTTGGGAACGTCACAGACTTAGTTTTTGCTTTATGTTGAGCTTGTTGAGGTAAAAGTAATAGAGTTGTACAGCACGAAGCAGAACCCTCAGTCCAACTCATTCATACTAAGTAGACATCCCAATCTGACCAAGTCACATTTGGTCCTTATCCCTCGAAACCCTTCTTATTCATCTTCCTCTAACTCCAATTTGTTTTGAGGTGTTATAAAACAAGAGACAAGATATTAATCGGGGTACTGTACTTCACCCTTCAGCAGGGCTTGCAACATATTGATCATGGGTGACGATGGTTTCAATGCTTAAGTGATGCCCTACCAAGGTCAAATGGTCTCTTGACATGTGCAGCTTCACGTAAATAAAACTAATAAGTTGGGAAAAGGTAACAGACAAACATTAAGTATTTTCCTTCTGCAGAGGATCAATCGTGTATCACATTTAGAGAAATGAATGTTCCATTCAAATTTTAAACATTCGTTGTTTTTGATGCATGCACCTGAAACAATCATGGGAACAAATCTCATAAGTATAATGAAATTGTTTATCACAAAATACAAATTTACATTAAGTTACATCCAAGACAATTGGTAATCAGCGATCTACATGATACCAAAATATGTTATAATGTGACTCCTCTTTCAAACCCTTTCAGCTTACATTCCAGATGTACATGGAGAAAGAGATGACTGCACATGCCGGGGATTAGTCAAAAAAAGTGGCACCGGAAAAGCACAGCCGGTCAGGCAGCATCCGAGGAGCAGGAGAGTCGATGTTTCAAGCATAAGCTCTTTGTCAGGACCGAGCTGATGAAGAGCTTATGCTCGAAATGTCGATTCTCCTGCTCCTCAGATGTTGCCTGAATGGCTGTGCTTTTCCAGCGCCATACCTTTTGATTGCAGATGTACATGTTGAGTTGTTGGTTAACTGCTACTTATAGGAGTTTCCTGTTGGCATGTTTGCCTCTGAGGTTTGTTTGAATGCCTTAATGATTCATATTGGATTTTTTCAGAGATTTTCCTGAATGTTCAGTATTTTTGGTTGTGTATTTTTTCCCTCCATGGTAGAAGGAAGGACCAGTGGATGATCTTTTTGTGCACTTCATTTCTCTTTATTTTTGTAATCCAGACATATATTAGCTGTAATTTAAGAACATAAAAAGTATTATCTTGTAACTTACTCAATTATTCTGACTTGCATGTTTCTGAAGTGTCAGGAGCTCCAGATCCACATCAGTGTGACACCAGCAAAACCAGTAGAAGCAAAATTTGACTTTGATTTTCCATGGACAAAGCCACCAGAGATTTCAGTTAACATTTTTTGTTGCAGAGGTTTGGGTTCTGAAAACAAGCCAGAGCTACAGAGGGTGCTAGAATACAGGCGGAGAGATCAGCTGATTCGACAGAGAAAGGAGGAAGAGGAGGCACGGAAAATAAAATCTCCTTTTGAACTTCAGCTTCAAAAAAGACAGCAAAGATTAGAGCAGGTTTGTGTTGTATGTGCACCTTGCCTTTGAGAGAATTCTTTTTTTTAAGAGCTCCTGGGCTTTGTGTATTGAATGACTGACTGACACTGGCCTGCAATGTTTGCAAGCTGTTTGGTTTGCTGAATAACTTGAATGCTTTACTCTTTTAAGTAAACTAACTGACAATTAACCAAAGCTCATAATCAATTGACAATTGGATCATTATTATTAACATCTATTTGAACAAACAGATATTCTACAGAATTCTCAGTGTTTGTGTTGTGATTATCCTATTTTGCTATAGTTACTTGGGATTTATTAGCTTTTTAGGCGCAATCTTCTCCATAGTTGGCAATCACAAAAGATACCTGATGTAACCCCAAAAAGATTCCTAGGCACCATCCCCCGGGGTGTTCTAGGGCTATGTTTGAAGGGATAGGCCTGCTATCTAAAAGAACTATGCTGTGAAAGACCTGCTGTTAGCTGGTCCAATCTCTACATTAGGACTCCCAAATCTGATTTTCAGAGTGCTGACAATTAGACAATTTAATAGTCAAGGATTGCACGTCCATGAACTATGCGTCATTGCAATCCTAGTGGGACTTGGGATTCCTGGCATCTGCTGACTTTTTTTTCAAGCACCATGCATTAGTTACTTCTGATGTCAACAATTGAGACATGACAGTTTGAAGATGAAGCCAAGCGGATTATTTTCTTAAAATTGGTTCCTTCTCTTTCTGATGCTGACAGTTTAGTAACTGTACAGTTCATCTGTACAGCTTCATCTATGGTGGCATTAACCAAACCAACCTTAGTGATGAACATTGTGTTCCTCAATGTTTTGTATCCATGGTTCCTTTAATGATTTCTGAAAGTGATATTCAACATTGGGGAGTTATGCTTTATCAGCATTACTGAAACATTAATTGAGATGGGTGGGACAGGAGATTAGATTACTTACAGTGTGGAAACAGGCCCTTCGGCCCAACAAGTCCACACCGACCCGCCAAAGCGCAACCCACCCACTCCCCTACATTTACCCCTTTACCTAACACTTTTTAAAGATGAAACGTGAGGATTACACATTAATCTGCACAAAGTTCCAGCGTCAACTTCCAAAATTGTCAGAGCCATTCCTACCTGACTGTTTATCATTGTAAGCCCATCTCTATTACATATATCTCCCTGGTGGGAGCAGGACATATCCAAAGTTGTCCCCGAGTGCACCCATGGCGGTCTGTAGCAATGCTGATTAGTCTGTGTGACTGCTTGCCCAACTTGGTTGCTGGTCTCCCTATGTTGTTGCTGAAACTGCTTCATGGCACAGCACCTTTACAACATTTAAAAAATGTTATTGTAAGGGGTAGAAATAAACTTTGTAATTGTTATGGAATTTGAGATGGGATGAATGGGATTTGTAAAGAAAGCTTTACAATCTTCTGAATAGCAATAGGATAATTCTGTAAATCCTTGATGATCAGTGAGTACTAAATCAAAAAGAGAAAGTCATTAATCTAATATGTTACGTAGGGACCTGATCAAATGCTTCACAACATCTGTGGGTCACTTGTAGCAAGTTCAAGTCAAAATCTATTCAAGGACCTATTATAATATTTACATGTTGTAAATGTTGTCTTGCAGTTGGAACGAGAACAAGAGAGGAGTGGAGAGGAACAAGAGAATGCTCCTGAATTTATCAAAGTCAAAGAAAATTTACGGAAAACCTCCACTTTCAGTACAGAACAGAAAGCTGGTTAATGCTGCGCCTTCCTGCCTCAACTGAATTTAACTGGTTGGTTAAACTTGGCACCAGTTCTACTTGACTGATTTGCTATGCGATCATTGTAGAGTTCATTTAATGTTCTTGTCTTACTTCAGAGAATAATGAAATATGAAATGTTTATTCTGCTGCGAATGGATGGCCAGCCTTTTTGGATATAAAGAATGTTGTTTCTATTGACTCACCAAATCTGGTTATTTGGTGAACACACTAGAGTACTGTCTATGGTGAAGATAGCAGTTTGAAGAAAGACAAACAGTTAGGGTCCACTGACACTGGATGAAGCTGGAAGGTGATATGCTAAAGCAGAGTTTGAGTGATGCATCAACATTATAAATCCATTACACACTGCTAAAACTGATGATATGATCTGCATTGAGTTAATTATGTTCTCGCAAACATTGCATAATTTTTATGCAAAGGTCCTTCCATCTAAATAACATCAACTGAATTTTTGCAGTAGTGATTCTTAACTGTTTAATGAGAACATAATAGAGTGTTCCCTTTGACAGGATGGCATGGTGAGACATATTACAATATTGGGTTTTGTATCATCAAAACAAGTTTTTTGTGCCTGCATTTGACCAGATTTTAAATGACTCATGTGTCTTGGTTTCTTGATACAATTATATTTGAATTAAAAGGTTGTGACTAGAAGATTACATCATTGTAAATGCTGCATATATATTTTACTATTAATCTTGAGTTCCTGATCAACAGTATGGTAAATGATAGATAGTAGTATTTTATGGATAAATCCTTGTATAGATACACACATATACAGCCTTCAGCTAAATTCACAAGAATCTGCCGGGAAGATTCAGAGCTGTAAGCTGCTGATTTTTAGCAATTGAATTTAGATAAAAGAACACCTTGTATTTTGGAAATATATACCATGTTTCTCAGTGGGATAATTGTCTATACACATGGGTTGAGTAATGACTGGAGTCTGCACAATTATAACTTTTACAGCAAACAGAGTAACAATTGACCTAAACACTTTAGAAATCTGTACGTATCTTCCAGACAATATTTTAAATTCTATACTAATTTTATTAAGACATTACTGTAGTAAATTATTAGCTTGGTACTTTTCTTTAATGCTTCATTACTTTATTCAGTCTTCAGAAATCATGAAAAGTAGCCTGACAGAATGTGTAGAATTTCATGGACATAGCACAAAAAATAAAGTGACTATTGGTTTAAGGTCAAACTTATTTTTTTAAGAAGTGCTCATGTGGTTAATTGGTGCAGTATTTTTATGTTTCATGTTATTTCTCATATATTTCACAATACTAATATATAAGTTTTGGTATTTAGTCTTGAGGTCATGGATACAATGCTTACTGTAAAAAAAACCTTAATTGGTTATGAATGTAACTCTGAAATCACTTAAAAGTATATTTGAATTTGGGCTGCTGTTAGCTTTGCTCTCTGTGTATTAGATTCACAGTATATAAATTTGAAATGTTTTCTTGCATTTTACTTGAACACGGTTGTGAAAAAGTACAGTTTGGCTAACACTGTTTAAATGACAGTTAGTATTGTTTATAATGGTAACAGTTATCTGTATATGTTTGCAAATATTGCCTTTGAGGTGTTACTGAATAGGTATTGACTGTTGGGTAAGTTTTATACCTATCACATCACTACACTAAACCATAGTCTGATAAAATATATCAAGCAGCACTAATTATGGAATGGAGTTTATTTTTCTCACTGCTCCTTTTTTGGGGATTTATTACTTTTCTGTGTATAAAATGTGTATCAAATTCACGTCGCCATGAATGTGATTATAGTTACTCAGTTCAATTAATAATTACAGGAAGAAAACTGTTATATTCAGCTGTACTGACACCATATCTGTTTGTGTCATTGTACCTTATAACTTTGAAATAAAATAGATGCTTATTTTACTTTGTGGAAACTAATGGTTTAATTAGGTTTATATTTTTTGCTTCAAGAATTGCAATTACCATAATACTACAATATTTTATACATTCCAAATAAATTGTTACTTCTACTTACAGACAACTATTGGCATTTTACAAGACTTAGAACTGAGGAAGAAGATTTTCCATCACAGGCACCCAATCGTGACCTAATTTGGTTTAGATTGACCTATCAACGAATTAATTACATTTTGAAATGTAATCATTGTTCATGCTGTAGCCAGGATACACGTAGCAAGATACCAAAAACAGCAAATGACCAACGAATCAATCATGAAGGACTCTGTTCTACCAAGTGACATGAGAGCATTTACATTGCCCTAAAGAGGCAGTCAGTGTATTGCTTTAACATCTTAACTAATAGAAGGGTCCTTGATAATGCAGAATTCCCTCCAGAATGAAGTATTATTATGTATTGAAATCTGACTAAGATGATACTTGTTTGTACATTTCAAAGCAATATGTCTTATCATTCAGTTTATATAATTTTGTTGCCAAGTGAGCTAAACTCTTAATTCCATTAATATACTTACATCTAACATATTCAAGATTCAAGAACATGAATGTTTATATATCATAAAATACTTCAAAGTAGATGCAATTTTTTTTAACAATCTTCGGTGCATTTCTTTTTACTTAGCAGTTTTCCATGGACTTCGAGTACAGATATTTCTATCTGCTGGTGTTGAATTACATAAATATAAGTTGTCTGGAAGATCCTCAAGACTAACCAGAGTTAACAGTGTGGAAGCTGGAAGATAATCCATGGCGAATGTTTTAATTATAAGACACCAGGGTAAAGTCCAAAGGATTTTATTTGAAATTGCAAGCTTTCAGAGCGCTGTTCCTTCCTCAGGCATGGTATGATAGGGAGGTATTAGACAGTATTTAAAGCAAGACTTTAACAACTTTAAAACTAGCTGCCCTTGTTGAATCCTTTAATCAGTTAGGAGATAGCCTGCTGATTAAAATTCAAAATCCAGATACCTTTAAAGTCTTTGTCCCTAGATAATTAGAGCTGCTGGGCTGGACATGGTGCTATACCCGTGGGATGCACACCCAGATACACACCGATTGTGCCTGGAGGACCATCAACTCGGTGAAAGATGCTCTTTGGTCAGCCTGAAACTTGGTCTTTGACCGAGTGTTGGGGCTGACATATTCCAAGGTCCAAGACTACATGCTAAGAGACAAACTAAGGGGCCGGCATGGTGGCACAGTGTTTCGCACTGCTGCCTCACAGCACCAGAGACCTGGGTTCAATTCCCACCTCAGGCAACTGTCTGTGTGGAGTTTGCACATTCTCCCCGTGTCTGTGTGGGTTTCTTCCGGGTGCTCCGGTTTCCTCCCACAATTGAAAAAATGTGCAGGTTAGATGAATTGGCCATGCTAAATTGCCCATAGTGTTAGGTGAAGCGGTAAATGTAGGGGAATGGGTCTGGGTGCATTTCTTTTTACATGCCCGTTTCCACACTGTAAGTAATCTAATCTAATCTAAGGTTTTGGACAATTGCTGCGAAAGTTCAGTGGGGAAAGACCACTGTATGAGGTCTCCCTGCTGAAGTTAAATGGGGGTCCTCCACGTGTCCTCCAATCTTCAGGTCAGCGTCCTCGAAGGCGAACTTTGAGATATGCGACAACGCAAAATCATCGAGCAGAAGCTGACAGCAAAGTTCCATACCCATGAAGATAGTCTCAACCGTGATCTTGGATTCATGTCACACTACAGGTAACCCCGCCATACTATATACTCTGGTAAAAACAATGACTGCAGATGCTGGAAACCAGATTCTGGATCTGTGGTGCTGGAAGAGCACAGCAATTCAGGCAGCATCCGACGAGCAGCAAAATCGACGTTTCGGGCAAAAGCCCTTCATTTTGCCCGAAACGTCGATTTTGCTGCTCGTCGGATGCTGCCTGAATTGCTGTGCTCTTCCAGCACCACTGATCCAGATACTATATACGCACCTCTCTCTCATACACGCACACTTATACAGAACCTCTCCCACATACAAACACACTCACGTTCACTCGCTCTCATTCACCCATACACACACACACACACACGGAGGAATTATTTCATTCAAGATTCTTTTCGGTCAAAAAAAAATGACCTTAGCTTAAAACATAGATTCAATTTGGGTCCCCACACCTAAAGTGCGTTGTCTAAACTAAGATATCACCCCTGGTACATTGATAAAATCTTGCTCCAGATAGCAGATTGTGATGGTGAAAGCAACAAATGCTCGAGATCCCAGCGGGTCAGGCAACATGGATGGAGAGCAAGGTAACGTGTTCTGTGATTTAATACAAACAAAGAACTGCAGATGCTGAAAGTCAGAAACAGAAGTTGCTGGAAAGCTGAGCAAGTCTGGTAGTATCTGATAGAATCAGAGTTAATGATCCAGACCTGCAGTCACTACAGCGCCTGTTACCTGTTGTCTGTGTACCAGCAACTTGTCAGCTATCCCATTGGACAAAAACAGGTCGATTGGCGTTGTGTTGACCCAATCCACAGAGGGATAGGGCGGGTTGCGCCAATAGGAGGCGGTATGGGCAGGGCAGATCCCAGGAGCAGGTCATTGCCGAGCCGGTTGCTGGAGCTGGAGCTGGAGGTGGAGGTGGAGGAGAATGGCGGCGGTGGGGGCAGCAGGAAAGGGCCCGGACAAAGTACAGCCCGCAGATATCAACCCGGACATAGCGAGCGAGAGGACGGCTCCGGGATTCCCGCTGGAGAAGTTAGTGAACCTGTTAGATGGCGGCGCGGAGCGCACTCGGATCCGGAGAGCGGTCGGTGAGTGACAGGCGGAACGGGGGACAGTGCCCGACCCCCGGGGAGGAGGTGGAG
>NC_057727.1:33883596-33911251 GCF_004010195.1 Chiloscyllium plagiosum | reverse complement strand
GGTGTGATTTCAACTTATCAATCCACCTTACAATACTCCATTATTTCAATAGGTTATTATTGAGTCCATAGAACAGATTAGATGTTTAGATGTGTATAGGGTACCAAAAATGCAAGAAATATGTACCCTAATGTCATATCTAGGAAACAAAGCAAATAGCACTGCTGCGACAAGACAATGTAAATTTTAAGATAGAAATTGAGTTAACTGTTGTACTCTATAACTTAAGGTAAATGTTGATTTTTGATTTCATATCTTTGCATGAATATTTTAGTAAACAACCCCAAATGTCATTTACTATTTACAACAAAGAAAGTTCCCTCTTCCAGTAAATGCATCAACTATACTTTCAATTTTATAGATGCAGAATCTGTAGTATAATAGCTTGTGGGGGTCCCCAATTTATGAATGGCTAGGCTTACAAATGGGATCCCATATACAGTATAATTGTAAAGATCAGACAAACAAACATTTCCTATACTTATGAATGGCTTTTTTATACTTGCAAAAAGTCAAAAACGGAATTTGTTTGCAACTCAGGCCTGCTGATATATCGGATTAAGACCTATAAAAGGATTAACCGTAATAGTCTGTGATGTCAAAAGAGGAAGTGACATGGACTCTGAGTTCATGATTAAAAAAGAAAGTAGCATGGAAAGAAGTTAGTGTAAGGAAATGTGCTTATAACTGAATAGTTTATAATAACATTAGTGTTTTATAGCTCACAGTCTTTGACTGGTATTGTTATAACTCCAACAATAATGAACCCAGAGAATTAAAGGACAATTTTTGTTTTATTATCCTTTATGGGATTTGGATGTCGTCAGTTAGGCCAGTAGTGTGGGGACATATTGACAAGAAAAGCTGTGGGTGTGTTCTAACAAAGCGTAAAGACTAACCTTTTAGCGTTTTTGTAATTGTGGGTTGAAATGAGAAAGAACTGTTTTAAAGCCAATATTTTGCAAGGATTGCAGCCTATTTTGAAAAGCAAGTAATCGAACACTAATGCCATGCATTGTCGTACTCAGATGGAGCTTTGCTTGGTGACAAGTAGTTAATAGGTCTATGGTCTAGTGACCACAATGTCTTTTGCCTGTGTGAATGTTTCTCAGGGAACTGATCAGCATGGGGTTTGAATTCAAATCCAGAGAAGTGATCAGATCTCCACCAGCTCAGGTTTTTCCTCTGTTCTCTACTGTCAAAACCCACTTTACTTTGAAGAAAACTAGTTAATCTTTCCCTCTGCAGTTGCTGTAAGTTGTGACTTTTAATTGATAAGTCAAGAAACATGAAGTGAACCAGCCACTCTCTGCCTCTTGAAAACCAATGGAAGCATTTGGAAACAGAAGACAGAAAAAACCTTCTGAAAAGGACCAACTTAACTTGGGAACAAAAGACTAATGCGTGTGTGTATGCGCACATATCAAAAGGGAGTTTATAAAGGGATTATAGTTTCAATTACTAGTGTTATATGGCAATAGTTAGTAAATAACACCCCCTCTAACCTTGGTGGTTGCCTCAAACAGATCTCAGAAGGCCATGCTGTTTATAACTATTTACCTGCAGTTAGATTCCAATTACTTGTAATAACTAGTCATTCTTGCTAAGTATAGAAAACTGGGTCTAGAAGACCGGTAAATTGAGGGAATCATTGTGTATGTTTAAAGAACTTTAACTTTTCTGACAATCCTAGGAATAGTGGGGCTGATTTTCAGTACATTATCCCTGAGAGTTGTGACATAAGACATGCGTGCACAAAAAAAATCTTCCAGGCAACACCACTGGATGGGCTGCACGTACAATTTGTTATTCAAATGAATGAAACTCAGGGTACCTTTGCATTTGTGGGGGCTTTCTGAACCCATTCAAAGAGGCGTTGGTAAACATAGCCATCATAATTACCAATTGCAGAATTCAGCTGTTTGTCAGGATAATCAAATGCATCAGCTATGGAGACAGCCTTTTTCCTAAAAACAGAATATTTCACTAAGAAATGTTTTTATATATTCATATAAATATTAATGGAAGTACTGGTATTCATTAGTAATACAAAAAAAGTAACAACTTGCTGTAACATTTTCTTGCTGAAATGAGCATGCTGACATTTTGCTTTTCTGGTTTTGAGGTGTGTCCTCAGATGAATTCTTCACTCAGTACTCTCAACTGCAGTTAAATCTTTTAGCTTTTCAAGAAACATTACAATAAGTAATTAATAAGATTTGAACTAATTTTATATCAGAAGTCTATTTCTTATTTTTGCATCTTATGATTTTATCAAGTCTAAAACATATATCAGAACTAAATCACTGGTACTATTTACAAGAGTACCGAGTCTATGACTGCAGTAGCTGTAGTTCAACCCAGCTACACATGAACCAAAATCACAAACACCAACTTGTTCAGCATGATAAGAGAAGTGATGCAAAATATAAGCACTGTATATTGTTTTGAAAGGTAGATCTCGTCAATTTTGCATAAAATGGAGTTGATGATAGTAATGAAATCCACTCTCCAATAGTCAGCGTTTTTTTTGTTTCATCTGGTTACCAAGTGAAGACTACAAAATACATTAGATCTATATGTTTTTTTCTCATTGAAATGGAATGTACACAAAGAAGTGACTTTACCGGACAAGGGATAGAAGACGCTGTTGAGAGGTAGTCATCAAGTCTAGTTGCTTTCCAGTCAGATAGCCATCATATAAGAAATCCCCAGCGGTGTCTAGTATGCCAGTCAATGCGTAAAGATCACACAACATTTTGACCACTTGCTGGATTTCAGGCTCAAACTTTAATTTTTCCAGTGTCTCAACAAAGTTCTTCACAACTATGTAATGGCAATGAGCCTGGAAGGTCAAAATACAGATTCAATGGAACCCAAACTCAACAAACATTTCTTCTCTCAACAAAGTATTCTTACTAAAAGTATTTTAGTAAGTGAGGTTAAGAACAAAATTAATAAATGTTATGACTATATTTCATTTATTACATAATGGAGTCAGTAGGGAGAGTGGAAATAGAGTATTACCCATTCATTATGTTGTGTGAACTAGTCCTATCACAGTTAACTCTTTCACTATTGCATAGTTACCAGGCATTTGTAAATAAAAACACTACTGGACAAAAGCTAAAAAATCCAGTTAAGAAGCTGGCATTCTAATAAACGAATAAAACCAAATGCAGTGCGCATTATTACACCTGGAATTTTTTTTTGTTTAGTATGATCTAAGACATGAAGTGATGCAAAATGTAAGTGCTGCACTGTTTTGAAAGGTAGATCTGATCATGGATAAGCCAACAGTAAATTTACAGTATTATACATATAAGCAACTTTGCAAAAGGCAGACACCGGAATGGCTGTACTTTACTATAGAAGGTTTGGCAAAGGCAAAAAAACATGAAAATGATCTGAGCAGATGGATCTTACATTTGACAAGTTAGATTAATTGAATTCATTTTCATGTTTCAACGTACATATTTTTCCTCAATGCCTCCACATACTAATGTAAAATTAAAGCAAATTATTAAATAGACATGAGAAGACACTGTTGTGAAATTTGAAGACAAAAAATGATAGAGCTTGATGACATAACATATTGCTGTGGACATTTGTAGTCTATACTGAAATCTTCTATATTTTCAGGAAGTAAATCATTCATACATATGAAGTTGAAGTTAGCCTGAAGGATTCTCCTTCTCAACTCCCCTAGCCTGAGGCAATCCTCAGATTAAACTACGTCCAGTCACCTGTCTCTGTAAGGGGCGAGTAGGCCTGGGGTCTGGGGTTGAAATTTCACACATCTTCCTCACTGTGTCATCAAGTGGGACCCTATTCCTTGCATGAAATCAAAATATACTTTTGCTGATCAAATCAAGGCTTTCTTTATTTGCAATTTTCTCTCTCATATCCCAATATGACTTTTTCAAATCATTTTGCTCTCTCAGGGTGTGTGAGATTTGGGTGTACAGTATAGACTATTTCGACTTGCATTTGGTTATTGCGGCACTAATGCAACGATAAATTGGAGATTCAGGGAAAATGTAACTGCAAGATAATTATGGATGTATGTTTAATCATTGTTTACTTTTTGACTAAAGTAATGAGAACATATAAACCATAATCTTACAACAGCAGCCCTTGCAAGCTGTACAGAAGTGCTATTCCAGGCAACATGTCGCTCAACCCCAGACTGAAGCAGAGACTGCAACTTGATCCCAGCATCCTTAATCAGTCTGAAGGAAATAGAACAACACATGACTGAGTAATCTTAAAAGACAATTAATCAGATTCAAAATGACTCTTAATTGAATGAGTGTATGGTATCATTACATGAAAAAGATTATTCTGCACTACAAAATTACGCTATATTGACATTTAATATTATTTCCTTTGAATGAATATTAAATTCCAATTACATTATTGTTTATGGTAAAAGGTATCCTAATATACTAACAAGTGATGGCCTCACTATCATGTCCACAGCTCAGATATCATCTCTATGTAGAATGTTTATATCACTATTTGACTTCTAAATTTATATTATGTTCTGGTCTGAATGGAGCACTGTCCTGTTTCAACATTACTGCTACAGACTTGTACTGGCAATATGATTTATTATTCTGTTCACTATAATTTTGTCCTATCAAAGGTATCAAGTGAATAACATTTTGATCATGACATTACATTCATTAGAAACAAGTGATGTTGTGTTGAATTACATTTGGTAAATCTCAGAAGACACTTTGACTAGGTCACTACATGATTGAATGGGTCATTAGCAAATTGCTTTCACTGGCTGTCAATATTGTGTATCTGCTTTCACCATCCTGTGGATTAGCTATTACTCACTGTACAATCACAATCACTGTTTTGTTTTTCTTCCAATTCTAAGAGAAAATACTGCACTAAAGTCATTACCCATTGGTGTAGCTTGGTCTTTTTGATTCCCATTCCAACTGATTCACTTTTTAAAATGTCCCGAAGCTTCACACAACCCACAATGATGCTATTTTTGTTGAATATCACATCCACCAATCCCTACGTGTTTTCAACTACTGTTTGTGCTATCAATGGCCGAACATGCTACTCAAGATTGTTTTTCAAATCCTAAGTGCTCTCATACAGGACAAAAACAGGCGTAAATTGTGGCTTACCAAATGGTAAGATCCAACTAATGTAGTCTTGCCAAATGAATCATCACCTTACTTTATTATAATGCATCTAAATTTTACAGCTTACTTGACCAGGAGTAAACTTGAAGCTCATTCATTTACTCTGGAGTAGACAAAAGGGAAACTTTTCCAATCTGTTCGTGGGATGTGGACATCACTGGTCAGGTCAAAGTTTATTGCCCTCTCCTATTTGACCTTCAAGTACGTGTGATGATGCGTACCTTTAACAAGGTTATGGTGTCCTTGGCTTTTTTTTTCCAGAGAGGTCATAAAAGACACAGACTCTGAAAAGTCTAAGTTTGAAGGACTTTAAGCCCAATTTGATTATAGCTAACAAATACTGCCTCAGGCAAAAGGCGTTTAAGTTTCAAAAAATACCTGTACAATGAAAGGGGAGTGGCCAGTTCCCCCAGTTCAGCTTTTCTTTGGTTTGGTTTGGTCAGGCTATTCACTGAAAGCAGTCAGGCAGTTGTGAAGCTGCTGGACCCAAAGAAGCAGGTCCCTGTTGAAACTCTCTCTCTGACTTCTCTCCTGTAAGACCCAGTGTTTGATTTTACCTTTTGTGTCAAGGGGATTGTTGCAAGTATTGGGAACAGCATCATTAAGTCGAGAGTTACAACTTAACCGATCCGAAACCCAACAGTCGTGGCTTGACCAACTGCATCACTCCTGGGATATCCGCTATACACCTGCTTAAACCAACTAGCGGAGTTAGGGTCTGGGCTACTTTCTTGAAATGTTTTGAGGGGTTCTGGCCTGGTCCATAACATATGTAACATGCTTGGTCATTTCAGAGCGCAATTAAGAGTCAACTGCATTGCTGACAGTCTAGAGTTACATGTAGGCCAGACAAGGTAAGGACAGTAGATTTCTTACCTAAAGGATTCCAAATGGATTTCTGCAACAACTGACAAAAGACTGTGCTTTCTAGTTGGTGGCCAGGAACCGAAAGGGAGATAGTTAAATTATCTCTTGTTGGCAACATGCCTGGCACTCGCATGCTGTGAATGTCACGTGCACATTACATTTGGGGAATTTTGTTTCCTATGGATACTTGCTGAGTCAATTTTAAAAGACATACAATGATTTAAAAGTTCTTTTAGAAAGTTTGTTCCACAATCTTCTGCTCATTCCGAGTCTATGTCATTGATAAATTTCAATCCCAAATAGTAATGTTACTGACCTGTGTGCCCTGTGCTTGTAGGACTCTATATAAATGAATGGTTTGAGGAAATCATTTTTTTCCTTTGCAGAACAATGAGAAGTTACCGGTTCATACAGGTAAGAGACAGACTGGGGCAGAGGCTCACCACAATCTATTTTGTTAAGGCACTTGATTAGAAACCTAAATAGAGAAGAAAAATTACATTAGTTCCAGCAGGTTAAAATGTAAACTTATAGTAGGGGCAATTTCATAAGTGCAGATTGGCCTTACCCAATGACTGCAAGAAACTGAATTTAGCTACAGGACTATTGACACAGAGGCTACTTGGTCCAGATTTCACAAGTTACTAATTTATTAAACTGCTTTGCTGTAGAACCTTTCCCTATTTAGTATATTTCTGTTTGGTATCAGATTATGTTTTTAAAACTTATACCCTTTTGAAACTTCTCCATCTTCTTCTCTTAACCATTTGTTTTCTTATTCATTCACAGGATGAGAGCGTTGCTAGCTAGAACAGCATTTATTGTCCATCTCTAATATCCCAGAGGGCAGTGAAGAATCATTTACATTACGGTGGGTCTCAGGTCACATGTAGGTCAGACCATGTAAAGATGACAGTTTCCTTCCGTAAAGGACATTAGTAAACCACATGGGTTTTTTTTTCCAAAAATGGTCGTTAGACTCTTAATTCCAGATGTTTTTATTGAATTCAAATTCCACCATCTGTTGTGGCAGGATTTGAACACATGTCTGAGAACATTACCTGGGTCTCTGGATTAATAGTCCAGTGATAATACCACTAGCCCATTGCCTCCCCTTATTCTATGACTGACCAGTAACCTAATTGTATACATTCAAAATACCACAAAGTAATGAACTACTGAAAAAGTGCTTACTCAGCCTGTATAGATGCTCATGACCCTTACATTTTTTTTATTCATTTGTGGGACTTGGGCATCGCTGGATGACCCATCCCTACTTGCCTTTGAGAAAGTGGTGATGAGCTGCTTTCTTGAATTGCTGCAGTCCACTTGCTGTGGGTTAACCCACAATGCCAGTAGGGAGGGATTGAATGTTTGTAGATGTGGTGCCAATCAAGTGGATTGCTGTGTCCTGGATGGTGTCAAGCTTCTTGAGTGTTGTTGTAGCTGCACCCATCCAGGCAAGTGGGGAGTACTCCATCACACCTGACCCGTGCCTTGTAAATGGTGGATAGACTTCGGGGTGTCAGGAGGTGAGTTACTCACTGCAGAATCCCCAACCTTTGACCTGCTCTTGTAGCCATTGTTTATGTGAGAGTCCAGTTGAGTTTCTGGTCAATGATCACCCCAAGGATGTTGACAGTGGGGGATTCAGTGATGGTAATACCGTTGAATGTCAAAGGGCAGTGGTTAGAATGTCTCTTATTGGTGATGGTTTTTGTCTGGCATTTGTGCGGCGCAAATGTTACTTGCCACTTGTCGACCCAAGCCTGGATACTGTCCAGATCTTGTTGCATTTGAGCATGGACTGCTTCCATATCTGAGTCGTCCTGAATGGGTGCTGAACACTGTGCAATCATCGGCGACCATCCCCATTTCTGACCTTATGACAGAGGGAAGGTCGTTGATGAAGCAGCTGAAGATTGGATGTGGAACGACTGCAGAATTTAGATCTGATCTGTTGGTTGTGGGAACCCCTCACTCTGTCTATCACTTGCTGTTAATGCCGTTTGGCACGCAAGTAGTCCTGTTTCGTGGCTTCACTAGGTTGAGATCTCATTTTTAGGTATGCCTGCTGCTGCTCCTGACATGCCCTCCTGCACTGTCCATTGAACCAGGGTTGATCCCCTAGCTTGATGGTAATGGTTGAGTGGGGGATATGCCAGGCCATGAGACTGCAGATTGTGCAGGAGTTCAGTTCTATTACTATTGATGGCCCACAGCGCCTCATGGATGCCTAGTCTTGAGCTGCTAGATTGGTTCGAAGTCTGTCCTATTTAGCACGGTGATAGTGCATGGCAACACAATGGAGGTTATTCTCCAGGCAGGACTTCATCTCCACAAGGACAGTGCAGTGCTCACTTTTACCTAAACTGTCATGGACAGATGCTTCTGCAGCCGGCAGATTAGTAAGGATGAGGTCAAGTATGTTTTTTCCTCTTGTTGGTTCATTCACCACCTGTCGCAGACCCAGTCTAGCAGTTATATCCTTTAGAACCCAACTAGCTCGATCAGTAATGCTGCTGCCGAGCCACTCTTGGTGATGGATATTGAAAACCCCCACCCAGAGGACATTTTGCGCCCTTGCCACCCTCTAGGTATTGTTCAAAATGGGGGAGTACTGAATCATCAGCCAAAGGAGAACAGTATATAGTAACCAGTAAGAGGTTTCCTTGCCCATGTTTAACCTGAAGTCATGAGTCAATGTCAAGGACTCCCAGGGCAACTCATTCCCAACTGTATACCACTGTTGCCACCTCTGCTGGGTCTGCCCTGCTGACAGGACAGGACATATCCAGGGATGGTAATGGTGATGTCTGGGGTGTTATCTGTAAGGTATGATTCCGTAAGAATGACTACGTCAGGCTGTTGCTTGACTAGTCCGTGAAGCAGCTCTCCCAATTTCGGCACTAGCCCCCAGATGTTGATAAGGAGGACTTTGCCTGGTCGACAGGGCTGTTTGTGTTTTTGCCGTTGTCTTTTCCAGTTCCAAGATCGATGCCAAGTGGTCCGTATGGTTTTATTTGTTTGTTGTGACATTCTAGCGATTGATACAACTGAATGGCAGTGAGAGTCAACCCCATTGCTGTCACATGTAGGCCAGACCAGGTAAGGATGGCAGATACCCTTCTCTATAGGACATTAGTGAACCAGATAGGTTTTTCTGACAATTGACAATGGATTCATGGTCATCAGTCGACTCTTAATTCCAGATTTTTATTATTGAATTCAAATTCTACAATGGCGGGATTCGAACCCAGGTCCCCAGAACATTATTCTGGGTTTCTGGATTAAAAGCCGAATAATAATACCACTAGGCCATTGCCTCCCCCAAGGTCAACACCAGGTGGTCAGCATTCTCTGTCAAGCTTTCAATATAAATTCATACCCTACCCACCTGAAAATGTAAAACATGCTAAGTTGACAACCTGACATAACAAACGACTACCATAACGTAGTTAGCACGTCTGATTAACTACAAACCTTGTAGAATGCCTAGAGGAGGAGAATAGAGCAGTGAGGTTTAAAACAGCTGATTTGGTTATAAAACAGACTGGATAAAATTGCAGAAAAAAACATTAATTTTATACCAAGAACATGCATTTGAAATACAGAAGTGGACTGCTGATTTTTCACAGCTTAGACAAAAAGCGTACCATGTAGTGTTGTGATTAAATCACATTATGACCAAAATAGATGAGTCTTAAGATATAAATTAGGGGAATGGACTTGAGCATCATTTGGCACTCAAAGTTACAATCTCTCATAGCTAGGAGGAGCTCTTACTCCCACTGGATATCCTACTTGCAAACATAGCTGATGTATGTGCTTGCTTGTAATCATTTATTGTTCAATACAGCTCTAAAGTTGATTTGTGTGTCCAGGTCTCTGTTAGGACTGTATGGCAAGTTAATTATGGCTCAACGTTGGAATGCAAGCAAAATTTAAACAAATATTGTACCAATTACATAGAAATTTTTGATAGTAAACCATCTTCATTGCAAAGCTGAGCTATTTAAATAGATACCATGCAAATTCCATTTTATAATAATTTTACCTTTTCATTTTACAAAGCCGTACAAAATCCTCATCTACTTTAAAATAAAGAATGCTACACTACCAAAAACATATGAAATATAGTCTAGAATCTGCTTTCATCATTAAATATTTACACTAGCAGCAAATTAACATCATTAGACAGCAATTTGGAAAGTCTACCATTTCCTATAATTTATTTTAATTTGTGTGGGGGGCAAGCTATATTCAAAAGTCTAACTCTGTCTGATGTTGCAAGTTGAGTCAAAACAGCTAAAGTTGGACTGAAGGCACTGCTCCAGGAGCTGGTCTGAGGTAATGGTCTCAACAGAGGCAATTTGGAGTTTGGATTATTACTGAGTTTGCAACATCAAGTCCTCAGATGTCCTGAATGCTAGTCTGACACAGAAGCTAGCAGCAGAACTTGTGTATGGATTGTGCTGTAAATGCAGAATCATCCAGTTCAGATCTTAGGCAGCAAAATATGGAAGGGTGGGTAGCTTTATTCCTGCAGGTCAGGGTTTGTCCACAATGAGGAAAGATTGGTGTGTATCCAAGTGTAGTACAGCACACTGGGATAGCAGCAGTGCTGTTATTTCAACATGTAATATATTTCCCTATGGATTTATAGGCTTATAGGCACTTATGAAGAATGACACAAAGCAGCTATTGGGAGAGGCTGGAGTAATTTTCCCTGGAGAATCAAAGGCTGATGGGTGATCTTACAGAGGCTTATAAAATCATTAAGATATGGATGGGGTGACGAGCTAAGGTCTTTTTTCCCAGGGTGGGGCTCCAAAACTAGGCAACATAGGTTTAAGGTGAAAGGCGAAGGATTTAAAAGGGACCCGAGGGACTACTTTTTTATGCAGAGGGTGGCGCATGTATGGAACAAGCTGCCAGAAGAACTGGTGGAAATAGGTACAATTATAACATTTAAAAGGCATCTAGATGGGTATATGAACAGGAGGGGTTTAGAGGGATATGAGCCAAATACTGGCAAATGGGACTAGGTCAGATTAGGATATCTGGTTGGTATGGATAAATCGGACTGAAGGGTTTGTTTCTGAGCTTTATAACTAAAACTCTAAGTACTAGACTTGAAACAGACTTTAAAGAGCAATCTTATAATATTTAAAGATGTTTCTATCATACCGTGCAGTCTGCAATTGCAATACAGTGTTTTCCCCTTCATATGTACAGGAGGCTACCACCCGAGTGTAAAGAGAGGGTAAACCACTCAGTTTTGAGTAACCATGGCCACCACAAGCTCTGCGACACACTTCGACTCCAGCACTGCAGGCATCTGATATCAAAGCTTTCAGACCTGCTGACAAGGCATGGAGCTGCAGAGGAATAAAAAGTTGGACAAGTATTGACCAATTCTCTATTTAGAAATATCAGAAGGCTGTCATTTTCTTTTTCTTCAAGGGAGTATTTTATTGGCTAGTATTTATTTCTTTACCAACGGATCACAGTTCATGAAATGTTTTTCCCAAGTGTAGTCACGTAAAGAAATAAGTAATGTAGCAGCCACATGCCTCAGTCCTTGGGTCTCAATTATTTACTGTCTATATTAATGAGTTAGAATATGGAACAGTGCATCTAAATTTACTGATATAATTAAATCATGTGGCAAGACACGTTGTGATGTGGGCATAAGGAATCTGCAAAGGCATACAGATAAGTTGAGTGAATGGGCAAAAATTGGCAGGTGGGGTTTAATGTAAGAAAAAAGTAAGATCATGCTTTTCGGTCATGCTTTTAAATAGAGACAGACTACAAAAATGTGCAGCACGAGGGACCTGTGCAACCTTGTGCATGAAACAAAAAGTTGGCATGCAGATGCAGCAAGTAAATAAGGTGGCAAATGAAATTTTATTGCTTGAGTTTGGAGTTTATTAAGAATAGAAAAGTCTTGTTTCAATGGTGCAGGGTGTTGTTGAGGCTGGAGTACGGTGTAGTTTTTGTTCCCACATTTAAAAAAAGATATTCTGGCATTAGGCTGATTCCTGGGATAAAGGGTTACCTCATCAAGAATAGCTAAACAGATTAATTTTTCATTTATTAGTTTAGAAGAATGAGAGCGATCTTTTTGAAACCTGCAAGATTCTCAAAGGGGCAGGGTTTGACAGATTAGGTGCTGAGATGCTGTTTCACTGGTGGGATAATCTCAAACTAAGGGACAGAGTTACAGAACAAGGGGCCATTTCATTTAAAATGGAGACACAAAGGAATTTCTTATCTCAAATGATAGCAAGTATCTGAAATACTCTACCCTAGAGAGTTGTGGAGGCTAGACTACTAAAATATCTAGAAGTTTACATTAGATTAGATTCCCTACAGTAAGGGAAACAAGTGGAGGATCGATTTGTGAAATATCAGGAGTTCAGGGTCATGATGAGCTGGCATGCAAGAGGATTTGAGGCCAGGGGCAGATCAGCCATGACCTTTTAAGCCCATAACATATAGGAGCAAAAGTTGGCCATTTAGCCCATCGAGTCTGTTCTGCCATTCAATTAGATCATGGCTGATCTAAATCACCCTCAACTCCACTTTCCTCCCATCCCCATAACCCTCGATTCCCTTACAGATGAAACATCTGTCTATCTCAGCAAGCCAAAGATGACAGTCTTTTGTGGTAAAGAATTCCATGAATTCATCACCCTCAGACAAGAGATTTCTCCTCTCATCTCTCTCTCAAATGTGAGGCCCCTTATTCTGAGAATTCAGATTCTAATAGCACACTGTAAAAAAAAAAAAGTTTTGTCTTGTGTCACTTCTGTTTATGTCACTCATGTTAAGTATATATGCTCTGGGTACTCAATCTTTTCACCAATTGGAGTGGTCTCTCCACATCAAATTCGACTAGACCCATTATTTTGAATATCTCCAGCATCTGTTTTTCTAAATAATTTGTGAAGTCTGTAAAGTTCAGATCTTCTGGAGTGTAAAGTTCTCCACTGTTAGCAGGACAAAATTTACTGGCAAGTGTGCATACAAAAATCACAATTACCTGCCATATTTTCCTGAATTTAGTTTGAAAACTCACTGAAGCTTTTCTCTCATTACTGATGCTTTCAATACTGAAACATATTATAAATGCATTGTTGCATTTTACATCTTAATTGCCACATTACAAACGCATTTACTGAAACATAGAAATAGGAGGATTAGGCCCATTTGGTCTATTGAATGGCAGCCTCCAACTTAGTATCCTGTTCCTGCTTTCTCCCCAGGTATTTTTATGTGTTTTACTTATTGTTACTCTTAATCTAGGTTCTTTAGGGTAGATGATTCAATTAAATCTACGAAAGTAGCAGCTCAGTCCGGGACACACAAAATTCGGCAATTACTAACCATTTTTATAGAGATGGTTCAGCTTCTGACACTGACCTCAACTTCTTCAGTTGATTTTATCCTATCGGAAGGCTTTGCCTATGATTTTTAGAGTACATCTCAAATAGACTTACTCAATTAAAATGTTCAGGGCATATTTTTGTCAGGTGTCAAGAACAGAGTTTAAAGATTCTGAGATGAAGTTGAAAGAAAAAAAAACTGACAAAGAAATAAAAATGAGACAGATTAGATCTATATGTCATAACATTCTAAAATTAAAATTGCAAATAATCTTTTCACATCTTGAATTTAATAATATGTCTAAAATATTTATTAAGCCACTGACCGATGGTCACATTGAACTGATTCATATCATCCAGTTTGTCAGTCAGTCAGTTCCACATGCTGTTCATCATATTGGGAGATGGAATCTCACTCTTATTAAACACTTTCAGATACTAAGCTTCTTCTGAGAACACACTGCACAAAGTGCATCAATTACATCACATTTAGGGATCGGAGCTAGAGTCCATAAAGCAAAATGACTAACTTTGTAAAACCTCATTCGGAACAGAAATATACTGGTTGATAAATCATAGGCAAATTTAAGACTGCTTTACTTTCCTCAGAAATGCTGATAGTTAGCATGCCTAAAGTTAACACATTATGCATAATTTTCTGATATTTTCTCACATTTTTGCAAGTAACGTCAGCTTGTTTCGATGGCATCAGTTTTGCCTCTGTGTCAGAAAGTCATTAGTTCCAAGATCCATATCAGGATTACTTTAAAACAAAACTAACCCTCCACTAATACTTGCATGTAAATATGCTATTTCACTTATTTTAAATCACCATTACCCACTAGCACTGCTAGTATGTTGCACCTTAAGAAATTGGCAGCTAATGAACAGTGATATGACTTGCATGTTTCCTATCAGTCATTTTAAAGGTCTGGGCTGCAGATGCAATGGTTTTAATCCTGATTATTGTGCAGATTGCACGTTGCTCTGTCTGTAGATTCCCAAAATTAGCATTAAGACAAATTATCTTACCTCAGGCAATGATGAGGCATCTCCCTTGCTTTTGATCTGTACTTTCACTTGGTTGCAGAAGGCATCCAATGATGAGGACATGAAATGAAAGGCAAATGTTGTTGCCAGCTGGGGAAGAAGCTTCTGTTGCTGGGTCTGATAATCTAGAATTTTTGCTTCCATTTCACTGAGGACAGATCACAACTTCAAAATCATGAATCACAAAGCTGAATGTTGAATGAGTCGAGAGCGTCTTACTGGAAAAGCACAGCAGGTCAGGCAGCATCAGAGGAGCAGGAGAATCGACATTCTGGGCATAAGCCATTCCTCAGGAATCATGAAGAAGGGCTTATGCCCGAAACTTGGATTCACCTGCTCCTTGGATGTTGCCTGACCTGCTGTGCTTTTCCAGCAAGACACTCTCTACTCTGATCTCCAGCATCTGCAGTCCTCATTTTCTCCTCTGAATGTTGAATGAAGACATTAACCAGACAGATATTATCTGTCCTTTTTAAAATGGTAATCTTTGACATAACGTAATTTTTGTGTTAAACATTTTCTCGACTGGAACTACCATTTTCTTTGTTGGTTTGCAACAGTTCAGTTAATAGATACATTATTAATGGAATCACTACTGAAAACTCTGAAATCAAACTTGGTTTCAGTGAAAATATAACTATTAGGAAAGGAATGGAGAGTAATGTAAACAGGTTGTACTACAGGGTTATTAATGTACAACATTTGGCTTCATCCTGTCATACTGTGGCCAGTTAACCTTGGATTGTAGGATTTTATTGTACATGAAATAGTACAAAGAAGGGCACCCAAGATGACTGCAGGTATCAGAATATATTAAGAATGGTTAGAAAAACTAGGTTTACTTTCTTTGAGAAAGAGGAGATTGTGCGTAAACATATTTAAATTTCTCTATATTATTGAGATGACTGTCAAAAATGAAGAAGTCAGAATGTTCAGTCAGATTAAGGGTTCAGATACAACAATGCATAGTTTAAAAATTTATAACTTAGGGGCAAGAAAGAATGCGAGGTAGAATTCTATGTTACATGTTGGGTAACAAACTTGCCTAATTAGCTATCAGTAGAAATTAGGCGAAAGTGAGGACTGCAGATGCTGGAGATTAGAGTTGAGAGTGCGGTGCAGGAAAAGCACAGCAGCATCCGAGGAGCAGGAGAATCGATGTTCTGGGCAAAAGCTCTTCATTAGAAATCATTCCTCATGAAGGGCTTTTGCCAGAAACGTCGATTCTCCTGCTCCTTGGACGCTGCCTGACCTGCTGTGCTTTTCCTGCGCTACACTCTACCAGGAGAAGTTCTTAAGCAAACAGTAACTGCATCAAGACAATGAGGTATACTTCAGAAATAAACTCCAGTTTAAGAATTCCAAGAAGAACTTTAATTAAATACCTCACTATATCTGTTCAGTGTACTGACCTTGGAATACGAACATTTTATAACATTAAATATCCATTATTCGATACATTTCCTTCATATCAAGGATTATATCAAGAATATTATGCAAATAGGCTGATCTATCATCCAAATTTGTTGAATCTAGAGACATTTGCTGGTCTTGAAAATTTTAAAATTCTTATGTTGCAATCAGCACCTAAATGTACTGGTGAGAAATTTATTGTATATTTCCATAAAAATAGTTTTCAGATTAAACATCTGAAAATTCCTTCAAGTAAAGCCGCTTTTACTTTGGAAGTAAAATTTGCAGTAAAAATTTAAAAAAACACTTAAATGCACAGTTAACATGTAAGCAAACACTCACTCCATACAAATATTTATTAAGTGACAGAATTCCAACATACCCAGGCTTTAACTCTGATTGGCGTCTCACCACAGAATATCGAAGAGCAATAACACAGGCTTTGGAAAGAGGAATCACCATTTCTGAAGCTATTATCTTCACTCGAGTTAATACCATAGCAATGTAATTGATTCTGTCGAATGATTTCTTAATGTAGCGGCCATCTGAAGTAACCTAGAATGGCAGAAGGGATTAATGTAAAATTGGTATTTCTAACAAAACAAGGAGTAATTAATATAGAACATTATTCTGTGCATGAATTATAATCTGCAAGACTGGCATATGAAATTTATAAGCGTTATGAAGATGTGGGTGTATCTTTCAGAGAGAGAAGGGCTTGGCAAGTACACAGAGTGCTGGAGAATTTACAAAGTAACAGCACTCACTGAGTGGCCCAGAGACAAAGACAAATTTCAAATCTGCCAATCAGTTTGAATTATACCCAGAACATACAAAACTCCAATCAAGTTTGAATTGAGTATATTGACAATCTTAAACACCAATGACACAAACCGATGCCCTGGAGTTTAAGACTGGCAAAATTGAACAATTGAGAGGAGATCTGCCATGTCCTAGCAAGTAAGAGACTGCTTCAAAAAAATCTCTTAAAAAGTACCTTTTTGATCAGTAACCTATAACGCAGAAATTCCTAACAAGGAGAAAAGATGACAGTGGAAGATCTGAAGACAAGAACCTACAACTGCCTGGTTTTGAGATAAGTAGTGTTGTTTTGTAAATTTTAATTGGGAGTTTTATCGGACTAGTATTATAGAAGGGAAGCTAAAAGATAGTTTAGAGAAATAAATTGTCTATAATGGTTAGTTCATTATTCTCTATTATATTTTAAGGAATAAAGTTGTTAATTTTTACTTTAAATAGTTCTTGGCCACTCGATTTTTACAGATTACTGCATGCGATAAATCTTTTTGGTGTTCCTGCTTTTAAATTAAGCAGGAGGGTTTACCATGTATCATAACATAAGCTATTCACATTCTACAAGGCAAGGACTAGCATATCATCAGCACAGCAATATTTAGAGAATGTAGCAATGTAGCTTTTGTCATATGTACACTCAAATGTGGGTTGTGGTCCTCATCATTTTGTTTTTCACAAAAAAATTTTAACCTATTCCCATGACACTCAACATCTACAGTTTCACAAAATTTCTATACTATCAACATAAAGGCCCATAAGCATTCCCTCCAGGTCACTCAATCTGACTTCAACATATATTGCCATTCCTTAATTGTTCCTGGGTCAAAATTTGAAATATTCTTTATCTAACAGACTTGCAAAAGCACCTTTGAAGATCTATGACCCCTCAAGAGGGGCCTCTTGGTTCGAGATCGGTCAAAAGAATCAACGAATAGTCTGTTCAAAAAGCAAGGGTCTTTAGTTTATTGAATTAAGGTACCTTGATGCAATTCTATCCAGCACCACAGTGGTTAAGACTTCTGTGTTCCATGGTGAATTTGCGCAATTACATTTGAAAATTACACATTATTTTTTTTTAAAAAAAGAGACAGTACAGCCTTAATTACAAGAAAGACCAAACACATATAATAAGGTTACATGATTTACAGCAAGTTAATCCAATGATATTTCCTGGGAAAGGGTTCTTAATTACAAGAAAAGTCCAATCAACTGTAATATGGTGACACGATTGACAACCGGCTAATCTAATGGTATTCCTTGGAAAAGAAATCTTGTTCACGTAAATTGTCAAGCCATGTATCAGTTCAAGGTTAGTTCGAATGGTCAATTAACGTGTCAGTATTCATTTTATGAAAACTCTGTTGTCCTCTTATCTTTGAATTTCAGCTTAATTCTACAAATCAGCAGTACAGGTTCACAGGGTTCAATCAGTATTCTCACAGCCATTTTATAGTATTCTTTTAAATTGAAAAACTATTTTGTGCTTAATAAAAATCTACATATACTTGTTGCCTAAATTCAAATTTTAACTCCTCACCTTTAGCACAGAAACTACAGTGGTTTCAGAAAGCATACCACCATCACAAAAATTAGCTTTTAAAACTTCCAAATTCCAAAGCAATGGAATGAGATTGATTCAGTTTTTTTGGGAGATGTTCTGCATTCGTTTATTCTCCTAGCAAAATGGCCTGTACAATCTTCTCAAGAGCAACTAAGGGCTATAAATGTTGCCTTGTGAATGACTTCAATATCCCAGGTATTTTTTTTTTAAATTGAAAATTCCAGCTTAAGAATTATGTGAAGAAATTTAATTAAATACCTCACAATGTCTGTTCAGCATATTCTCCTTGGGAATACGAACATTTTGCAACATTAAATATCCATTGTCAACATGTTCAAAGGCCATCTTTGGACCGATATCTCCAATCTTGACACCTGGAGTTACATTAAAAATGCATTAGCATTATTGTCCATTTCTTGTTGAATTTTCCTGGGATGACGACATCATTAGCAAGACTGGAATTTATTGTATATCCCCAATTAATTTGTAGTGGTGGTGATCAGCCATCTTCCTGAGTGCAATGAGTAGCGCACTTGGCTATCTTCAGAAGGCAGTTGCATGGAAGCCAGGCTGTCTCCATATAGCAGACTCGTTTTCATGAAGGTCATTGCCTAACCAGATAGGTTTTTTTTTTGGGAAATCCAGTGGTTTCATGATCACCAGTGATATTAAGTTTTTATTCCAGATTTTATAAAATTTACAGGCAGTCCCGGGGTTACAAATGGGTCCTATTCTACAGTCCATTGGCAAGTTCGACTTGGAACACAATTCAGGACAATGGAAAGCAGCCGATTGTGTAGGAAATATTCATATGTTGGGTATTTAAATTTTAAAAACCACGTATAGGATCAGGTTTGTAAATTTGACACTCAAATCAGGGACTCCCGTACTGAATTTAAGTTCTCCCAGGGATGGAAATTCCTATATTCAACAAACTGACAAAGATTACAGAACCATTCATGTTCCATAACTCTAATAATCCTTCCCGTGTCATTTAAGAAAATGGAATCTATCATAAAGTCAGCTGAGCAAAATCTTGGTGCTCTCACATCAACCATTGTGTTATGCTTGAATCTATGCAGGTAATGGGAAAATTGAGAAACTTTCCCCCTCAGTCCCATTTCTCAGGTAATACTTCTTTTTTAGATGTGCAAAGAATTGAACTTTATCACAATGTTCCCTTTACAAACAGTTAAAAAGAGGGTGTATTCACAAAAACAGGATGAGCTTCACCAAGAGGTGAAAGGCTTAAGTCAGTTCCTCCACAAAATCTACATCAAAGATAAAGTCAAGGCCTAAAGTGAAGACAGAATCACATTTTTACTCTGTCCTCCACCACATATTGACATATTAATTCAGGACCTGTGGTGAGAAGATGTCTCCTACATCAGAAGACAACATCAAATTTCAATCCTGGACAGAGCCACCAAACTTTGTACTGCTTTTTAGATAACTTTTTATTTGCTCAAGATTTTATTTAATTTGCATATATCTCGCATCAAACTGAGTGCACTGTAAAAGCTTTTGTAAGTGCTGTGGTTCTGTTCGCCGAGCTGGAAGTTTTTGTTGCAAACGTTTCATCCCGTCTAGGTGACATCCTCAGTGCTTGGGAGCCTCCTGTGAAGCGCTTCTGTGGTGTTTCCTCTGGCATTTATAGTGGGCTGTCCCTGCCGCTTCCGGTTGTCAGTTTCAGCTGTCTGCTGTAGTGGCTGGTATATTGGGTCCAGGTCGATGTGTTTGTTGATGGAGTTTGTGGATAAGTGCCATGCTTCTAGGAATTTCCTGGCTGTTCTTTGTTTGGCTTGCCTTATAATGGTAGTGTTGTCCCAGTCGAATTCATGTTGCTTGTCGTCTGCATGTGTGGCTACTAGGGATAGCTGGTCATGTGTAAAAAGTGTGTAAAAGTTTGTAAGTGTGTAAAAAGAAAAATATTAATGAAGAGAAATGAAAGTACCTTACATTCTGAAACAGGACAGTTGATAATAAGGAAATGCCAGAGCAATTAAATAACTTTAGTTCTGTCCTCATGCAAGAAAACAAATATAACTTTCTAGAAATGTTAGGGAACCAAAGTTCTAGTAAGGAGAAATAGGAGGAAATTAGTAGAGGAACTTGGGGCGGCAAAGTGACTCAGTGGTTAGCACTGCTGCCTCACAGCACCAGGGTCCCAGGTTCAATTCTAGCCTAGGGCAGACTGTCTGTGTGGAGTTTGCACATTCTCCCTGTGTTTGCATGGGTTTCCTCCGGGTGTTCTGGTTTCCTCCCACACTCCAAAGATGTGCAGGTCAGATGAATTGGCCATGCTAAATTGCCCATTGTGTTAGGTACATTAGTCAGAGGGAAATGGGTCTGGGTGGGTTACTCTTCGGAGGGTCGATGTGGACTTGTTGGGCCAAAGGGCCTGTTTCCACACTGTAGGGAATCTAATCTAATCTAGTATTAGACTTTTTAAAAAGCCCTGGAGAAATTAATGGGGCTGAAAGCTGATAAATCCCCAGGGACTTGATGATCTACATTCCAGGATGCCAAGGTATATGCAAATTAGTGAATGCATCGATCATCCTATTCCAAAATTCTGTTGATTCGGGAAGAGTCCCAGCAGATTGGCAGATGGCAAAAATAACCCCACCACTTAAAAAAAATGGAGGGATGGAGAAAACAGGGAATTATTAACAAGTTAGTGTAATGTCATTATTAGGAAAAATATTAGTGTCTGTAAAGGAAGTACTAACAGGGCACTTAAAGTCAACGTGGATTTATGAAAGGGAAAAGCAGAAAGGGACAAAGAGTATAAATCTTTCTGTCGTGGCCTCATTATCCTTTCCCATATTAATATCTTTCTCTTTGGCCTTAAATCTGCCCTTTGATTTTCCACGTTTTCCCACGTTGTGATCCCTTGCTACCATTATTTAGTCTAAAATCTTCTCTACTTCTTAGGGTACGCAGTGTTAAGGATTGAGGAATTTCAACTGTGAATTATGTCTAGCTCTAATCTGGTTTCACTTGTTCAAACCTGAAATATTGGAAGCTGGGCCTCTGACAAACCTCACCATATCCCTGATTGTAATGGTGATTAATTCAGATTTCTGCTAATTGCATCTGTTTGCTTCCGTTTGCGAAGACTCTTAAAGTTAGGGTTTATTTCTAGAAAACAGATATCCTTTAGATATCAAGAAATACTTTATTAAAACTGACTATGCCAGTGAAACTCACTCATAAATGTATCTATTATTTCTTGCGATAATTTTCAATGTTTTAAAATTGGATTACAAAAGGTGGTAGACTAGAAACTCTGTTGCAAATTGCTTATTTTGTTTACCATTATTAAACCTATCAAGGCATAGCTGTATTCGTGAAAAAGAAAATCTATAGTCTTGCTAATTTTGCAGTTTTAAGAAAGATTCTGTGCACTGGTTTCTACCCCCTGTCAAAAATGGGAAATAATTAGGCAAGTTAGCCTTGGAAAGAAACTCCTTACTCCCCAACTCTATAGTTAAGTGCTGGCCAAGAAGGCCTACCAGCAACCTCCTGAGTTAATGTTCTTACCCACCCTACAAGAAAAAGAAAAAAAATCCCTTCTCTTAACTTACAGATAAGACTAAAATTTATAATGACAACACAAAAATAAAACTAAAGGCTCTGCATCTCAACATATGTAGTAGCCAAAACAAAATAACAGTGTCCAAATAGAATTGAGTAAGTATAACATAGTAATCATTACAGCGACATGGCTACCAGGATGACATGGATTGAGCCTTGAAGAACACAGGGCATTTAGCAATGACAGGATCCTAGGAAAAGTTGGAGAGGTGGTTTTCCTGGTTAATTATGGCATTAGCACAACAGAGAAGTTCAATCCAAGTTCAGGAAACCAAGATCTGAAAAGAAGGACTCCAAAATAAGGATGGAAAAATTTGAGTATCAGCCAAAGCTAACCAGAAATACAAAAACAGATAATAAGAGATTCTACAAATATTCAAAGAGAAAGAGTTAGCTAAGTGAACATTGGTCCCACAGCAAGTGAAATTGGACAATTAATAATGGAAACCAAGGAAATTCAGATCAACTGAACAGGAATTTGGCATCAATCTTCAATATAAAAGATACAAGTAACATCTCAGAAGCAGCAAAAAGTCAGGATGTTCAATGCATGGAGAAACTCAGAAAAATCAAAATCACCAGTGTGCGCACCCTTCCCCGATAAGAAGTGATACTTAGTAACTTATTTAAACTGTGGGCAGACAAGTGCCTAGATCCGGATCAACTTCATCCTGGGGTCTTAAAAGAAGCAGCTAGTAAAATAGTTGATGTATTGGTTATTTTCCAAATTCCTCGATTTGGAGGAAATGCCATCAGATTGGAAGATGGCATATTTATTCAAAGAGGAAGATAAAAAGCAAGAAACTACAGGCCAGTTAGCTTAACATCTATCAGAGAGAAATGATTAGAAGCTCTCATTAAAGAAGTTATAACAGGACACTTGGGTAAGTTCAGAGTTATTAATCAGAGGCAACATAGCTGTGTAATTTATTAGCATAACAATGAAAACAGTACTTTATTATAACTCATCCATTGTCAGAATAAGACAAGGCAGACTTTATTGCTAAAAAGACTTCCAAACGGTCAGGAAAATAAAACAAGCAGAATGTTACCTGGCAAAGCAGAATGGTCCAGCAGATTGCGAATCTGAACAATGAAAGCATGCATCCCGTGGCATTTCTCCTGGGTATACAGCTGCGCCAAAACCACAGCGTGATTTGCCGACCTACCCACTGACAGCAGTAAATACATTTTATTAAGACCTCTTTAAAAAAATGCAATAGATTATATTAATGCTTGTCCCCCAACTTGTTGGTAAATTTACAATATTCTGTTTGTTTCAAACAAAAGGCATTGTGTTAATAGCCTTCCTGGTATTTTTAAAAATGCTCGATTTACACACTAATTGCCCGTGAATTGTGTCATAGTTTACACTTTTAACAGTTAGGCATAATTTTCTATCTTTTAAACAAAGGTGATAATTGACAATACGATGCCAATTAATTCAGTCTCATCCCTTCACGTATTGAATTGTTGCTGACAGGTTTTAACTGTCTTTACTTTCTCAATTTCCCATCTCTCTATCTTTCTTTAGCACTTGATTTGACCCCAATTAACCTTCTTTCTCCATTGTTATGGTTTCTTTCTCCATCCTCAAATTTTATTTGTTAAAAACACTGTTGATTCTGTCATTCACTCAGGTTCAAAAGGATTCATTCCATCATCTCACCATTATAAGCTCTCACTTCCAGCAAGAAATGGTGGAGCAATTCAATGAAATGAAGCATTCAGAAAAGATCTAGCTAAGGACATACACTTGATTCCAGCAAGGCCCAGGCCATTATACTTCAATAACATGCATTTAGATAGCACCTGTAATGTTATAGTCTTGAATTATTGGAGTACAATGTACATAGATTTTCTTGAGTTAGAAATCCATTTTCATTCAAAGCAACTATATGGTCAGTGACAGGCAGAAATGAATGACTTTTAAGTCTAGCGAGTGAAAGGTTTTGAGGCTTACAGTCACCAGGCCACCACTTTATTGATGATGGTTTTGGTGTGTTGAGGATGAAATCCTGGTTGGAAGGATCAAAGGTTGCAGTTGTTTCTAGTCCTCGAAGATAGGTGCCTTAAAATGAACAGCAAGCATACTGATTAAGACCGGGATAAATGGAAAGTTAGAGATTACAGATGGAAACGAAAAGTTGATTTATTTACCGTCAAAAGACTACTATCCTTTCTGGTTGTCACTTATCTCAGGTTCAGCTGATGTGTTTGAGCCAGGTTTGGCTGCATTATTGACTTTAGTAAAGTATTGTTCAGGGGTTCCAATCACACAAATATTCTAAACTGATTGCTATATGTACCTAACTGAAATAGCATATCTATTCAACTACTTCAATTATATAAAGAAAGTCTGCTAAACAGCCAGATATCAGTTACTGGAACAGAGTAGTATTAAACTGATCTACAACTTGATCTAAAATTGATTGTCATTAAATTATTTTCAGAAAGGAGCCATTGTGAATTTGACTGAATGGTTGCACAACCAAGATCAGAATTTATTTGTCTGGTTCACAATAGAAACACTTCCCTCTGATTTGGGCCATAGTACATTAAGCACCAATATTCCACTTAGAAGCTGACTTTTGTAAATTTTAAAAGCCTAATTTATCTGAGTTTGATTCTGTAAACTTATGAAGCATTAATCAACTGGTACAATATAATTGTGATGGAAAAAGTGCTCAAACATTAGCTTATCAATTTGTCCTCTTACCATGGCCTAGTTCGGTTTGAGCATAGGTTCCAATAATTTGATAATCCTTAGCCAGTGGAACCCACTTGGCAATTTGTGCATCTGTTCCCAGTTCTGTGATGGTTGGTATAAAGACTCCGTTGTGGACTAGAAAAGCCAAATTTCCTCCCATGATTCTAAAGCCAGGAGAAAGCACAGGGTCAGAAGCTTGGAATTCTGAGGTGAAAAACTCATCTCCAACATTCTAAAGGCTTTCTTTTCTTTATTCTTTCATAAGGGTTGTGGGGCTGGCCCATCCCCAAGTGCCATTGACTGCAATGGTTACCAGTCTTTATAAAAAGGCAGTTAAGAATCAATCTGTGGGTCTGGAGTCACATGTAGGCCAGACTAGGTCAGGATGGCAGATTTCTTCCCCTAAGAGGGTATCAATGAACCAGGTGGATTCTTATGGCATAGGTTTCGTGGTTACAATTAATGTGGCTAATTTTAAATTCCAGATTTAAATTCAATTTAAAATTCCACAATAGTTGAATTTGAGCCCAGGCCCTTGGGTGACTAGTAGTAGGGTTACTACTATGTCATCACCTCACCAAATCCCCCTTACTGACAAAGCCCTGTACTGGAAAGTATCCTCTGCTTTTGTAAAGAGGACTGTAAGATATAAATTTGTGGTTTAGAATAAGAGTTGAAATCTGGCAACAGTTTCAAGTTAGAAGAAAGAAATATAATGGCAAAAATAAGCCAGCCCGCCTTAGGAATAAAGTACCCTATTTGTTTTTGAGTAGAAAGGGTTCTTAGTTTGATTATAAAATAAACAAAAGAAAAATGCTGGAGAAACTGAGCAGGTCTAGTAGCATCTGTTGGGGGAGAGAGAGAGTTAAATTTTCAGAACTCATGCTTTCCATGATTACTTTGGACACTGTCTTACAATCCATGAAATGAGACAACTTAAAAATTAATATCTGGCTTCATTTCATTAAATCTTCAGTTTACTCAAGGTAAGTTTGGAAGATTTCAATGAGAGTAAGAGGTGAGAAATCAGATTTCTGGCTATAATGAACAGGATATGTGGGGTTAGCCCATCCCCAAGTGCCCTTGACTAGAACAGTTACAAGTCCATATGAAAAGGCAGTTAAGTATCAAACTGAGGGTCTGAAGTCATATGTCGGCCAGACCAGGCGAGAATGGCTTGACTAAGCAATTAATGAACCTGGTTGTATTGAACCCACAGCTAAGTATGAGTGTTTTGCAAATAGTGACCAAGATGCAGTAGAGTTTAGCATCACGTTTATGCTAGAGCACCAAAGTGGACCACAATTTTGAAAGAGGAAGGAGGAAGATGGAAAATTTCCACGTCTGTTAACAGTTTGTAACTACAGACTAACAAGTGAGAGAAAAATGGGAGACTAGTATGGATGACAAAGGAAATACTGAAGGACTCAATAACAAAAATGCTTTCCTCAAGTAAAAAGCCAAGCACAAGAACAGGGATGAGCACAATAGCAATTCACAGAAATTCCAGTATTTCAAATGAATGGCACATGAATGGAGACTGAGTATCTTGGTCCTTACCTACTCATCCAGCTATATTCTGTAAACCTTAAAAGCCTTTATTGACATTTTTCTACTTGACATATTCACAGATGTTAGCAGGTGGAACATGATCTCAGCCCACCTAGCTCAGAGATAAGACAATATCACTGAACTACAAGAGCCCTCATACCTCTTTGTCCTTTTTTTCCCCCCAATCAACCTGTTCAGAGATGTTATTGCACACTTCTGGAGCAGGAGGGTTTTGAACCCAGGTCTCTCAATTCAGGGTTAGATATACTACTATTGCACCACAAGAGGACACTTTCAAAACTCCTTGTGAATGGTGCTGGTAGTTAAAAGCAGGTTTGTGGACTTGAGATAAGAGGAATTTTTTTGGAGGGCTCTTGCAGGGCAATGGTAGTGCTCCTACCTTTGGACCAGAAGCCATAGTTAAAATCCCACCTGGTCCTAGGTAGGTCACAACATCTCTGAACAGAGAGTGATTAGAAATATCTTGACAGGGATTTGTGACTTTTGGTTTGTAGAAAGGTTGGTAAAATGTGGAGAGAAAGTTGAGTCAGTTTCATTCATACCCAAAAAGACTGTTTTACATTCTGAACTGATGTAAACTGATGTAATGCCACCATGCTAGATATGCAAACACAAAAGGTTTTCTGAAATCAAGAAAACAGGACATAGAAATCAAACATACTGTAACAAGAATTTAGACGCACGTCACAAGACTGAGCTTAAGTAACTTGAAAGAGATAATTTTACAGTAAAGGTATCTTATTTGAGATAATGCCTTATATAATTATATTTTGCTTGTGAATGCATCAGTGTTCTTAAAAACAAAATTTATACTACAGCCAATATTCTCAGTTTGACACAAAATGGCATAGCAACTATGCTTTAGTGTTGATAAATGCCTTTGACTCCATGCATCGTCTATTTTTGACTCTAGTTAAAATACTGTGGAGCAGTGTTTGACTGGAATATTTCCACAGAAGGAAATGAAGACTTGAGTTCAGACCACACATGTACTTTCTTGGGACATCACTGGAACAAAACTGATAGTAGATCTCTTACTGTGTTTGATACCTGAGGAGGGAGTGGGAACTCTTACAAACAGGTTATAAAATATACCTATAAGCAAACTGCATCTCAGGTCCATCATCCATCCATCCCAATTCCTTCATTTTCTGCCACAGGCATACTGCTCTTTTCACAGCTAACTCATACTGCTCAATTGGTGTCAAGAAATACTCATTTTCTCGACCAAAGACAGTATCACCATTAATGACATGTTCTAATAAAAGAAAGAAAGCAAATGTGAAACTAAAACATTTAATATTACTTAAATTGAACCAATTCAAAACTAATGTTAAATTAATCAAAGTTGAGGATCTAAAACACAACTCATATTTCATTGTTAATTAAATTCTCTTCTGTGCTCCTAACTTGTTCCTCCCCAACACCACCCCCTATAGGACAGGCACTGTCACCTCCCACAGCCCACCCAACCCCCTCCCATATGACAGGCACCATCACC
>NC_057727.1:33879854-33883096 GCF_004010195.1 Chiloscyllium plagiosum | reverse complement strand
TACTCCATCAGATGAACACGAAGAGACACCTCCTGATGATAATCACAAGGTCCAAATGTGAAGGACACCTGGAAGTCTCTGGTATCCATCATGTGTTTGTTCCATTTTGTGAAATAGTTTGAAATACCCTCCAGCAGTGAGTGAACTTTAGTAGTGATAGTCAGCTGTGTGATTATAACAGCTACTGGATTTGAATATTTGGAAAGTTTGCGGGTGCTAGACAGTTCCACCACCTCCTCAAAGGTATCTAATGGATAAAGGGGCTTGGGATCATTCAGACAGTGAATCAAAGGCTCTATCTGATAAAAATCTGCCTCTTTTCTCAGGAGGTCAATTTCTTTGAAGCCATGAGGTAGCGTCAAAGCTGCAGTCCTTAAAAAATTCAAGATGTATCTGAAGAGAGGTCCATCTCTGTCAATGAAGTAATTTCCTTGAGAGTCTTTGGCAGTGGGGAAATCACCCCTAAACATGACTCCTAACATGGAGTCTGGGTATCTGGTTAGTGTGGATATTGATGTTGAATATAAGTGTCCTCCGACGTTAAGGGTGACCGGATCAGCCATCTGTAATGAGAAAAGGAAATGCAGGCCATGAATTGTTACCATGTAAGGTCTTTTGCCAAAGTTTCTTTACCCATATTACCAAAGTCAGACATATCCATATTGCCCAATTTATGTAAAAACATTTTCAGTAGGTGTTTCATTTGTTTGGTGTCCAGGTGATATTTTTGAAAGAATAAAAATCTCATACAAATGACATTTTAGGTAAAACAGTATGCAAACCAACAATTTTGAAACTCTATCTATGGAAGGCATCAAATTTAAATTAAGTTATTCTTATGTAGATCCAAACACTCGGAATAAAATTTTGTATGTTTTTCTTTTCCAAAGTTCAAATATTGTTGTTGCATGAGTATATTCTCGAGGTAATGTATGTATTTTCTAACTGTGAAAGACATCAAGGAGCCTTAGCATAACTAGGGTCAATGGGATCGGGGAAACTTCCTACTAGTCGCAGTCCTACCTAACACTAAAGGAAATCATGGTGGTTGTGATCAGTTATCTCTGTAGAAATCCCTCAGGCTAGTGGCTTGGGCCTAATCAACTTTGGCTGCTTCAATGAGCTTCCCTGCATCATAATGTCATATGGGAGTTGTGCAATGTTGAACAGAATTCCCAACTCCTCAGATATTACAGCAGACCATGTCAAATGCAGCAAGACCTGGACGATATCCAGGTCAGCTTGGGCTGACGAATGGCAGTAAGATTCACACCACCCAAGTGCCAGACAAACTCCATCTCCAGCAAGAGAGAATCTAACCATTTCCCCATGACACTAACACAACTGAGTCCCTATCAAAATTCTAGGGGTTACTATTGACCCGAAATCGAATTGGATTAGCCACATCAATACTGAAGCTGCAAAAGAAGGTCAGAGATCAAGGGTTCTGTGATGAGTAATTCACCTCCAGACTCCTCAAGCCTGTCCAGCATCTACAAGGCAAAGTCAGAAATGTGGTGGATCAATTTCTTGGATGTACACTGTTCCAAAACTCACGAAGTTTGAAACAAGAGAATAAAGTAGCATAACCGAATGGCACCATGTCAACAAACATATTCTCTCCACCACTGACACTTAGTAGTAGCATGTGTACCATCTACAAGACGCACTGCAGAAATTCACCACGTCTTCCCAGCACCTTCCAAACCCTTGACCATTTCCACAAAGAAGGATAATGGCAAAGGCTGCTAACCCTAACCATCATCTGCAATTTCTTCTCTAAGATGCTCATCATCCTGATTTGGAAATATATCACTGGTCCTTGTGTTGCTGAGACAAAATCCTGAAACTTCCTCCCTAATGGTATTATGGAGTGGGGGCACCTGCACCAAATAGATTGCAGACATACTAAAGCTTGTGGAGGTGCTGCCAAGTGTGGAAAGACCACCATCTAAGGTCTTTTGCCAAAGTACAGCAGGCAGGGGTCCATTCAGTTCTTGGATTTTCCCAATGCCTCAGAAATGCCTATAGATTAATTGTAAGAATAGAGAAAGATAAACCCCAATGCTTCCTCTCTGTAAGTAAAGACAATATAGATCTGAACAGCTTTCTAACTGCATGCACATAAAGACTTATGAATAAAGTATATTTTTTTCAATAAATCTTTTACTAGTTTAGTATCTGATACATATGAATAGTATTTTTGAGGCCCATTCCTGATGAAGGGTTTTTACCTATCAAACAATCAGGTTCAATGTACTGGTTGACCTATTTCCAACTCAGAGTCAAGAGTGTGGTGCTGGAAAAGTACAGCAGGTCAGGCAGCAACCAAAGAGCAGGAGAATCAATTTTCAAGCATAAGTCCTTCATTAAGGATAAAGGGGTTATGACTGAAACATCAATTCTCCTGCTCCTCAGATGCTGCCTGACCTGCTGTGCTTTTCCAGCACCACACTCTTGACTCTACTCTCCAGCATCTGCAGTACTCACGTTCCCCTACAAGGATAGACCAGATCTAAAAGTTGAAGTTCTAAACTGGAGAAAGGCCAATTTTGACAGTATTAGGCAAGAACTTTCAAAAGCTGATTGGGGACAGATGTTCGCAGGTAAAGGGACGGCTGGAAAATAGGAAACCTTCAGAAATGAGAACGAGAATCCAGGGTGAAAGGAAAGGGAATGCTGGATGACTAAAGAAATTGAGGGTTTGCTTAAGAAAAAGAAGGAAGCATATATGAGGTGATGACAGGATAGATCGAGTTAATCCTTAGAAGAGTACAAAGGCAGTAGGAGTACACTCGAGGGAAATCAGGAGGGCAAAAAGGGGATATGAAATAGCTTTGGCAAATAGAATTAAGGAGAATCCAAAGGGTTTTTACAAATACATTCAGGATAACTAGGGACAGAATAAGGCCCCCTCAAAGATCAGCAAGGCGGCCTTTGTGTGGAACTGCAGAAAATGGGGGAGATACTAAATGAGTATTTTGCATCAGTATTTACTGCGGAAAGGGATATAGAAGATATAGAAAGTAGCGAAATAGATGGTGACACCTTGCATATTATAGAAGAGGAAGTGCTGGATGTCTTGAAATGCATAAAGGTGGATAAATCCCCAGGACCTGATCAGGTGTACCCTAGAACTCTGTGGAAGCTAGAGAAGTGATTGCTGGGCCTCTTGCTGAGATATTTGTATCATCAATAGTCACAGGTGAGGTGCCGGAAGACTGGAGGTTGGCTAACGTGGT
>NC_057727.1:33871295-33879174 GCF_004010195.1 Chiloscyllium plagiosum | reverse complement strand
GGGTGGGGGAGTCCAGAACTAGAGGGCATAGGTTTAGGGTGAGAGGGGAAAGGTATAAAAGGGACCTAAAGGGCATCTTTTTCACACAGAAGGTGGTACGTCTATGGAATGAGCTGCCAGAGGAAGTAGTGGAGGCTGGTACAATTGCAACTTTTAAAGGGCATTTGGATGGGTATATGAATAGGAAGGGTTTGGAGGGATATGGGCCGGGTGCTGGCAGGTGGGACTAGATTGGGTTGGGATATCTGGTCAGCATGGACGGGTTGGACCGAAGGGTTTGTTTCCATGCTGTACATCTCTATGACTCTATAAATCGTTTCTAGCCTAAGTAAAAAAAATCTGCAGATCAGCTGTACGCATTGAGAAAGTCAAACCCCTTTTTTTTCTGTATGCCAACACTGTATAGATCTGAACTGTTTTATTAACTATGTACATAAATATTATTTTCTATTTTTTTTTTTTAAAATTGCAGTGATTCGAGAAAGCAAATCACCACTAGCTCAAAAGCAGCCAGGGATGAACAATAATCGATGGCCAAGCCAACTGTGCCAAAACCCAGTAAATGAATAAAGTAGTGCCCAGTTAATTTTTCGCTGTCGACGTCGTTGGGATATCTGGTCAGCATGGACGGGTTGGACCGAAGGGTTTGTTTCTAATCTAATCTAATCTAATAAAGTAGTGCCCAGTTAATTTTTCGCTGTCGACGTCGTTGTAACCAATCAGAACAGTGCAACATCTTATAAATAATATAAATTAGGATGACCCCCCCCCCACACACACAATGTAAAAACAATATGTTCAGGTAAATTCATTAAAATGATTCATGAGCCTTTTTCCTTATTTTAGTTCAACTTTAAATGTGGATGCAATGATATCGAAGCCAACAATGAAAGACGATAGAATACTAATTATGTATTTGCCCGAAAAAAAGCTAATAGAAAATGAGTGCTGGAGATCAGAGTCGAGAGTGTGGGTGCTGGAAAAGCACAGCAGGTCAAGCAGCATCTGAGGGGCAGGAGAATCAACATTTCGGGCATAAGCCCTTCATTTAAAACAAAAGTCGCCTGGTCGAGGGTAGGTTGAACTATACTCAAATCTCCGCTGCTCTGCGATTCCCAATCTGTTCTCCCTCCACTTGTCCGAACACACACACACACACAACTGTGAGACTGGGCGGCTCAGGCAAGGGGCCGGCCGCCACGCAGCAGCAGCTCCGTCCCCAAAGCCAGCTCCTGGCCGACCACACGCACTCGCCGGGGACACCAATAGCAGGCGCCCTGGTACCCACACACGCCTGCTTGCTTTCGCCGGCCAACCTGCCGGTTCTTACCGCCTGGCTCCAGTCGCCATTATCCATTCGCTCCGGACGCTTTGATCAAAGCTCAACCCTCCGCTCAGCCACGGCTGAATCCGCGCATGCGTGCACGGACAGGCAGATGGCGGGCATGCGTACTAGCTGTCACCATGGCGTGTCACTTTGAGCTGGCACCGCCATCTTTGATAAAGGCAATACGACTTCGATCAAAACGAGGACTTGCTCATGAACGAAGCTGCGGAGACTTCAAGTGGGAAATCCAGAGATACTCAAGGGATTTTCAAGTTTTCAAATATATGCTTGGCATTAAAGTTTAAATACTGCCTCGAACCAGTACTCAAATGATTGAGAAGCCAATTCTTAAAGCATTATTCAGATCAATGTAGACCTGGATTAATATTGAGATAACTAAAGGTAATTCGCCTCAAGCAAACCTTTGGAAACGGATTGAAAATCTGGCCTTTGCGCAAGAAATAATAGTAGTAAATTACATCCGGTCTGGACAAACTGCAACAATTTCGTTCCGATATCCAGGCAATAAACATAATTATCTTCACTACGTTGTAATAATCCTTAAGTGAATGGCTGCGCCTCAAAACACATCGAGAAGTCTACATCACTGATTTACATTTGACAATAACATGATTTTAAAAATCTTTGCGTTTGTACGTGCCCAAGCTAAAACAAAATAATCTACACGAAACATTTTGCAATTATTATCGGTTAAAGAAAGAACAGATGAATTGCTTTAATGAACGACTGGAAGCAGAAATATTGCATTACCGTTATTCTATAGTTGTCTGCTCACCAACAGCAGGCAATATGTACAGTATATCAGCTTCGTGCAATAGAGCAAATGATTTCCTCCCTGTTGCTTTGGTAATCCACTCAACAGAGCGACCAACCAACTAAACCTTAATAAATTATACAATCTTATTTCCTAAAGTGTCAAACCCAAGTATGTAATGTATAAAATATTTAAAATATTGGCAAGTCCAACATGAAAGGTACTTGTAAATTATGACTTCAAGAATAGGTTTGAATATATTACTGGTGCAAGTGCGGTTCTATGCATGTTTATAATTTGGTTGTTTTTTGTATTCATTCATGGGGTGCATGAGTTGCTGGCTAGGGCAGTATTTATTACACATCCTAATTGCTCTGAAGAAGGTGGTAGTGAACTGTCTTCATAAACCACTGCAGTCCATTTGGTGTACTTAGAGTCGAAACGTGTGGCTGCTGGAAAAGCAGAGCAGGTCAGGCAGGATCCGAGAAACAGGAGAGTCCACGTTTCAGGCATAAGCTCTTCAACGGGAATGTGGGTTTCGACGCTGAGAGATAAATAGAAGTGTGGGGATGGGGATGGGGCTGGGGGGAAGATAGCTGGGAAGGTAGATGCAGGTGAGGGGTCATTGTGATAGTTCGGTGGGGAGGGTGGAGCGAATAGATGGAAAGGAAGATGGACAGGTAAAGAGGGCGTTCTTGCTGTAGTAAGAGCCACCAATGTCGCTATGGAGGACATTTCCAGGACTTAGACTCTCCAGTATTGAAGGAGCAATCATATATTTCCCAGACAGGAATGTGAGTGGATTGGAAATGAACTTGAAGGTGGTAGTATTCCCATGTACTTGCTCCCCTTAATGGATTGGAAGGTGCTGTGTGAATTTCTGTGAGTTTTGTAGATAATACACATTGCTGCGACTGAGCATCAACAGGAGTGGAGGTGAAGGAAATGAATTTTGTTGGTGCGATGCTAGTAAAGCAGACTGCTTTGTCCTGCTAGGTGTTAAGCTACTTGAGTGTTGTTGGAGCTGTACCAATCTAAGCAAATAGGGAGTAAATAAGGGAGTGCCTTAATTTGTGCCTTATAGATGGTGAAAGGGCTTTGAGGAATCAGAAGCACCTGCAGGATTCTTAGCTTCCAAACTGTGAGTTTTGAGAAGATTTGTAGCTCAGGTTGAGGTTCTGGGTGTAGGCTTGCTCGCTGAGCTGGAAGGTTCATTTTCAGATGTTTCATCACCATACTAGGTAACACTTTCAGTGAGCCTCTGGATGAACACTGTTGATAAATCCTGCTTTCTATTTACATGTTTGAGTTTCTTTGAGTTGGTGATGTCATTTCCTGTTCTCGAAAGCCTTTATAAAGTCACCCCTCAGCCTCCAAAGCTCTAGGGAAAATAGCTCCTCCTTTTCAACCTCTCCCTATAGCTCAAACCTCCAACCCGACAACATTCTTGTAAATTGTTTCCAACCTTCCAGGTTTAACAACATTCTTCCTAAAGCAGACAGACCAGAATTAAACACAATAGTTCAAAAGTGGCCTAACCCATGTTCTGTAAAGTCATAACATGACAGCCCAGTTCCTATACTTAATGCACTAACAAAAAAAGGCAAGTGTACCAAATACCTTCTTCACTACCTTGTTTAACTGTGACTCCATCTTTAAAGAACTATGAACCTGCACCACAAGATCTCTTTGTATCATCCTATAATATTGTTACTGCATTCCATAGCAGAGACAAGTGATAGGGAAGGGCCGTGATATGTGGGGAAGTGAATTGGCAGCGAGAGCTGGGGATGATTTTTGATGGGTTCCCTCTTTCTTAAGTCAGGTATAATCGAGGGATACCTCCCGTGACCAACTCCACCCTATCCTACACCATGTCAGCAGCTTGCAAACAACCATAAATGGAGCTGAAGGCTCCAAAGGGCCTCTCACATGCTTCTGTATTCAGTATAAAAACATTCCATTTGTAGCTAAGAATCAAGATGTGGAAGGACGAGAGGAATTTACAAAAGTAAATCACCAAGGAAACAGTACAGAGCATAATGGAGCTGCAGACTAACTAGTCCCCTCATCTTGATGGATTTCATTCCACAGTTTTGAAAGAAGAGGCTAATGACATAGTAGATGTATTGTTGTTAATATTTCAAAGTTCACTAGATTCTGGAAAGTTTCAACAAATTGGAAATTACCAAATATAACCCCTCTCTTCCAGCAAGGAGTGAGGCAATGAAACAGGAAACTGCATGCCAGTTAGTTAGACATCTGTCATGGGGAAACAATTTGAATTGATCATTTAGGTGGTTATAGCTGGGCATTTACAAAAAGTCAAGAGTCAGCATGGTGTTGTGAAAGGGAAATCATGTTTAACCAATTTATTGCACTTCTTTGAAGGAATAACATGTGATGTGGATAAGGGGGAGCCCACCGACATACTGTAATTGAATTTCTAGAATGCATTTGACAAGCTATCACATAAAAGGTTTTTGTGTAAAGTAAAAACATATAGTGTAGGAGCAACATGCGAGCATGGATTGAAGATTAGTTGAGTCACAAAAAACAGAGAATAGGCTTAAATGGAATTTTGTTTCTGATTGACAGGATGAGTTGACTGGAGTACCACAGGGGCACTCCAGCTTCAATGTTTTACAAGTTACATCAATTACTTAAGTTAGGAAAACGAAGAAATGGTAGCTAATTTTTTGTTTGTTGTGAGGATGACATCAGGAGGTTGCAGACGAATATAGATAGGTTGAGTGGCAGACCTATGTTAAGTTAACGTAACCTAAATTAAGTCTGGCAAACAGAGAACAATGTGGGAAAATGTTTAATTTTTCACCTTGGCAGTATTAGAGGTATATATTATTGTTTCAATACTATACAAAAAATTAGAAGATAAACAACAATTTAGACATATCCTGAATTGAAAAGGGTACTACGTGGTCTTATAAAGAATGAATTCAACAACTCAATATGTGCTGTAAGCTACCTGATGCTTACTGAAAATAAATTTTGGAGAGGCCAAGCAAAGAATTCAAGGAGAAAAGAAATCTGGTTTATGACCCTAGATTACACAAAAACATGGTTTTGAAAACAAGGCAGAAGAGTGCCTCTATTATTAATAATTGTCTCATGGCTCTTTCTGTTGTACAGACCTAAAGATCAGTGTTATGACACGGGGTAAACTCTCCTGCTTACTGTAAATCAGCAACACAGAAAAGATTTTTCCTGCGCAGTAATCTGTGAAAGGTCGAGAGGCCAAGAATGATTTAAGGTAAAAATTAACAACTTTATTTCTTGAAGTATAACAGAAAATAATGAAGTAACAACTATTTACAACCCCTCTTTAACCTATCTTTTACCTTCCCTTCTATAATACTAGTCTGATAAACTCCCGATGACAATTTACAAAACAAAACTTCTTATCTCAAAATCAGGCAGCTTTCAGTTTTCTCTGTATTCCGGTCATCTTTTCTTCTTCTTGGGGATTCTGCTTCACAGGTTACTGATCGATAAAGGTACCTTTAAGAGAGTTATTTTTCAGACAGTCTTTACATGCTGGTAGCTTGGCAGTTCTCCTCTCAACTGTCCAATGTTTCCCAGTCTTATACCCCCAAAGCATCGGGTTGTATCATTGGCTTTTAAGATATTCAATAAACTAAATTCAAACTGGATTGGAGTTTGGTATTTTTGGGGATATAACTGATTGGCCTAATTCAAATCTGCTTTGTCATTTCCATGCAACCAGCTCCCCTAGCTACCCCAGTAGCTGGAGCACATGTTACTTTGTATCTTTTTCTGAACAATTGGTGCTGTCAGGTGGTAGCTTATTGATAGCTTTTAACTCTCTTAAAGGTACAGTACACCCGTATCTTCATCACATAATTTTCCAAGTAAATATTACTGGAAACCCGATAAAGTTTCTAAATATAAATATTTCTTATGGCCTTGTGAAATGTGAAAACTGGACTGTGACCTCTTTCCAAAGGGTAAGGTTGATTGTAATCAGAACAGAACATCCTCCATCAGCTGTCAGCAATTTGAATTCTTAAATAGAAAACCCAGCTGACCACAAGGTTATCATATTCTATCCTTCATTTTCAACACTTGGCCAACAGGAATGTTCGTCCCTTTTGCATTTAGTTAAGTATCATCTCTGCAGTGACTGTTGTCTTTTTGTGTTCAATATGTCTGTGTTCGGAATCAATCTAATTAGAGGTTAACCGGTGTTTACCACTTATTTGTAAGCCTAAGATTTATGTTATAATAAATACATTATTTTGAGTTCATCAAAGAAGCCTGGTGTAGCACTGTTTTATTCAGGATAGTAGAACAAAAGAGAAGCATTTGACCATATTGGTGATTGAACTATTCATAAATGATAATCATGCACATTTATACAAATGGTGTAATTCATGGAGTAGTGGGGCTGGATTATTGTCATTTTCCTCCTGTGACAGCCATAATACAGGAAGAATAAAAATGTATATTACCTAAACAGAGAATGGCTGCAAAATTCCAAAATGTAGAGATGTAGGTGTTCTAGCACAGGTCCCAAAAAAATTAGTATCCAAGTACAGCAAATAATTCAGAAAACTAATGGAATGCACATTTTATATCAAGGAAATTATCATGAGGTAAGGATGTTTTGCTTCAGTTATAAACAGGGCATTAATGAGACCATATTTCAAATACTGTGTGCAATTTTGGACTCCTTATTTAAGGAAGGATGTAAATGCATTGAAGTAATTCAGAGTCAGTTTACTAGAATGATACCTGTTTGTCTAATGAAGATGGGTTGGACAGGTTGGCCTTTTTATCACTGGATTTCAAAAGTGACTTGATTGCGGTGACTTGATTGAAGTATGCAAGTTCCTGAACAGTCTTGGCAAGCTTGGAAATCATTAGGAAATCATGGGCAGCAGTGGTTGGGGTTAGCACTGCTGTCTCACAGTTCTAGGTGCTTGGGTTCGATTCCCACCTCAGGCGACTGTCTGTGTGAAGTTTGCACATTCTCCCTGTGTCTGGGTGGGTTTCCTCCAGGTGTTCTGGTTTCCTCCCACAGTTCAAAGATGTGCAGATCAGGTGAATTGGCCATGAGAAATTGCCCATAGTGTTCGGTGCATTTGTGAGGGGAAATATAGGTTAGGGGAATGGGTCGGTGTGGACTTGTTGGGCCAAATGGCCTGTTTCCTCACTGTAGTTAATCTAATGTAATCAAACCCTACTTCAATCCAAATTACCCCCTTACCTTTTTAAGTATTCTGTGCTGATGATTCCTGAAGCTGGTGGCTCCAGTTACGAATCCAACAACAAAGTGAATTGGCATGGAAGTCACAAAGCAGTCAGTGTGCTATATTTTGAGATTTAGATGTCCAATGGCAGAGTCCTCCATTTTGACAATTTCTGTGGCAGAGTAAGTAATAACTGGGGTTGTTTGCCAACCGGGTGAGGGAAATAGGGTGCCAAGAAGGTGAGGTGCCACTTGGGTAGTAGGCCAGGCGGGTAGGGTATCAGATAAGTAAATGAGCGACTGATTCCGGCATTAGGAGGTGGTTCATGGCTCAGTTGCTCAGTTCTGGAGAGGTCAGAGTAACTGGTGTGGTGGTCGGATCCAGGGAAGAGTGGAGGCTCAGGGGATGTCAGTTCCGTTCAGGTCGGAAAATGTCAAAAGATCAGTCAGACAGGGAGAGTTGGAGGGAGGGTGACAGTTCTGGGAGCCTTCAGGCTGTGGGCTGTTCAGGTTGGGCGGCACGGTGGCACAGTGGTTAGCACTGCTG
>NC_057727.1:33869170-33871241 GCF_004010195.1 Chiloscyllium plagiosum | reverse complement strand
TGTTTCCTCCGGGTGCTCCGGTTTCCTCCCACTCTCCAAAAATGTGCAGGTTAGGTGAATTGGCCATGCTAAATTGCCTGTAGTGTTAGGTGAAGGCATAAATGGGTCTGGGTGGGTTGCTGTTTGGAGGGTCGGTATGGACTTGTTGGGCCGAAGGGCCTGTTTCCACACTGTAAGTAATCTAACCTAATGTAAGTAATATAATCTTAATTGTTGGTGTGGTCTAGGAATGAGGGTTGAAAATGTGTTGCTGGAAAAGCACAGCTGGTCAGGCAGCATCCAAGGAGCAGGAGAATCGACATTTTCGGCATGAGCCCTTCTTGAGGAATTTCTGAAGAAGGGCTCATGCCCGAAACGTTGATTCTCCTGCTCCTTGGATGCTACCTGACCTGCTGCGCTTTTCCAGCAACACATTTTCAGCTCTGATCTCCAGCATCTGCAGTCCTCACTTTCTCCTCCTAGGAATAAGGGTTGTCAAATCTAGAGGCCCTCTTACTGTTGGTGTGGAAAAGGGCCACAGAGGTGTGAAGCTGGCCAGAGGTGGAGGGTTGTTTCAGTTCTGAGGGCCTCTCAGGTACAAGAGGAGGAATGGCCAGTGTCCAGCTGGGAGTGGGAAATGGTCATGTCCAACAGTGGGTGGGCCATGTGGGTGGTGTCTGGGGGAGGGGCCTGAGACACCACCCACATGGGTGAGGGGTAAGGCCAGGAAGACAGTGCCAGGACACAAACAAACTACTGGGTAAAAATTGAAAAGAACAAGTGCTGGAGATCACAGTGGGTCAGGCAGCATCCGTGAAGAGACAGCAAGCTAACATTTTAAGTCTAGATAAGACTTCTACAGAGCTGAAGTGAAGTGTGGAGGGGGCAGCATTTAGTCTATAGCTTGGGGAATGTCGGATGCTAGTGGAAAAAAGATGTTGAAAGTTCAGATTAAGTGACTGGAATGTGAGAATGGCAGAACAATGTGTCTAACTGCCAGATTTGAAAGGACAGTAACTGCGGGGGGGAGATGGGGGGGTGGCAGTTTGGAGGACACGATAACAAGGTAAAGGAAAGGGAAGTCACAGAATTAGAATTTATAGAATCCCTACAATGTGAAAACAGGCCCTTTGGCCCAACAAGTTCACACCAACCCTCCAAAGAGTAACCCACCCAGACCCATTTCCCCTATCCTATTACTCTACTTTTTCCTTGACATAACCGACACATCCCTGAACACTATGGGCAATTTAGCATGGCCAATTCACCTGCCTGCATATCTTTGGATTGTGGGAGGAACCGGAGCACCTGGAGGAAATCCACGCAAAAAACAGGGAGATGGTGCAAATTCCACGTAGACAATTGACCGAGGCTAGAATCAAACCCAGGGCTGAAGAAGGGCTTATGCCCGAAACGTCGATTCTCCTGTTCCTTGGATGCTGCCTGACCTGCTGCGCTTTTCCAGCAACACATTTTCACTTTCTCCTCAAACCCAGGTCCCTGTTGTTGTGAGGCAGCAGTGCTAACCATTGAGCCAACATGCTCATGGTTCACAGTTTAAAGATGTTGAACTCAATATTAAATCCAGAAAGCTGTTCAATGTCTAGTCTGAAGCTGAGACTAGACACTCTAGTTCCTCCAGTTTGTGATGTGATTCACTGGAGTACTGAAACTCATTAGGTCTGGCAGCATCAGTGGAGAGAAAACAGAGTTAACGTTTCATGTCCATTGACGCTTCACCAGAACTGATTGTAGCTAGGAAATGTTTAATATAAGAAGGGAAGCATATCGATTCTCCGAGGCTGACGTTTACGCATTACTTTGTCTGCCCCACTGTTTTACTCTCTCTCTCTGGTTTCCATCTTCACCTATCAGTTCTGAGGAAGGGTCATTTCTCTCCATAAATGCTGCCGGTTCTGCTGAACTTTCGCAGCAACTTGTTATTTTGCTACTGATTTCCAGCATCCGCAGTTCTTCGGTTTATTTAGGACAAGCCTTAACAGTAACGGATTCTGGATCAGTGGTGCTGGAAGAGCACAGCAATTCAGGCAGCATCCGAGGACAGGCAAAATCGACGTTTCGGACAAAAGCC
>NC_057727.1:33854218-33869165 GCF_004010195.1 Chiloscyllium plagiosum | reverse complement strand
GGGGGGGGGCTGGGCGGGGGGCGGAATTTGAGGAGGAGGTGGAGCATGAGGGGAGGCGGAACTGGGCGGGGCCTGAGTGGGCGGCGGTGCACGTGGGGGAGGCGGGGCCTGAAGGGCAGGTGCTTCCTGGAGAGGAAGGTCCTGGACGATGGACGGTTCATGTGGTGGGAGGGCCTTGCGGTGGCGGCTCACGCGGAAGGAGGCGGGGCCAGGCTTTTACCCCTACGGCGGCGGAACGTCACGCCCCCACAATGCGCGATGACGTCAAACGGTCTCTATAATAGGTATTTCAAATGGCGATCAGAGACAGTCTCAGTATCATGCTTTTTGATTGGTCGATGCTTTTCGTTAGAAAGTCTCCTTGAAGGGGACAAGGAAAAATGGCGGCGTTGAGGAGTTTGTTTCGTGCAGGGAAGGTACGACGGTCTTTTGCAGTGGGGACAGAAATTCGTCGATTAAATTGCAGCAGTCTCTGGAACCTCTATCTGTGCAGTAACGATGACTTGTCTTTGTTTGTACAGAATGCTTTTGGCGCGTTGTCACGCAAGGAGTTTCATCGGTCGGCTGTCGCCGCGGCTCAGGTAAAGCGGGTCACCTCCTGCGAGTGAGAAGAGTTTGTCGTTTTATCGCGGCTGTGATCTGTGGTGCTTGTTTAGTCAAGAATTGAAGGAATTTCAACTTCGCATATTTGTAGGAGTTCTGAAGAAGCATTACTGCACTCAAAATATTAGCTCTGTTTTCTCTTCACAGATGCTGTCAGACCTGAGTTTTCCAAGTTTTGTTTTTGTCTTTATTTTAATTTTCCTGTTTAATAATAATTTTGTTCTTTTTAATATTGTCATTAAGTCCAGCCTTTGGGAGTCTTCTATTGGACGTCACCACTGAAAAATAAGTCTAATTGATTGAATTCATGGTTTATATGGACGGTGTACAGATGTTTTTCTTTGTTAGACAGTCTAGAACAAAAAGGGACAGTCTAGAACAAAAGGTCATAGATTATAGAATGAGAGAAGCTACTTCTGTTAGAGGGTTGTGAATCTGTGGAACTCTGTCCCAAAGAGTGCAGTCATGGCAGAATCTATCAACAAGTTCAGGAAAGAAATAGATACTTTTCTGATGAAAAGTGGGATAAAGGGGTATGCAAAGTGTAGTAATTGCAACAACTTTAGCCAGGTAGACCTCATAGAAAATGATTTCCCTGATTGGACAAGATTAACAGCCCCTATCATGGAGCCCTGGCTGAGAGATGTAAACAAGAATATCACTGTTTCTGTTCAGTATAAGAGCTGGCTCTGAGCAAGCCAGACTCGCATCAGGTATTATGTAGGTGTGAATAAAGGGTGACTTGGTGTTGGGATATCAGCATCTGGAGTTATTTCAGTGGTGATGAGAGTGGGATGCAGACCTAGCCATGTTGGTGGGACAGCACATAGAGTGCCATCAAGGACACTAAGTTACTGACAGCGGCTCCCCTGTGTTCATGGGAATGGCCGGATAAACTCTGGACTGTGTTACGAGTCAACTATACAGGTCCTTTCATTGGCTTAATGCTCTTGGTCATTGCAAATGCTTACTCAAATAGTTCATTTGTCAAACATTGGGATGATTGAAAAGTTGCAAGCATCTTTTGCAATACATAGGCTCCTGGAAGTGTTGGTCACAGACAATGGGCCATCATGGAGAAAGGGAACGGGTGTTGAAGAGTGAAACTGCAACAGGAGTGCCAATGCCAGACATGAAGACTCTGAGAGACAATTTACTTCTGGGGATGAAGTTTAGTGCTGCTACCATGAAAATGGCCCTGCATGGGTAAGAGGCATGGTTGATGTGAAGTTGGGTCCATGACATACAAAGCTCAGGTATGTGGACTACATGAAAGCTGCAAACTCTAAAGAGGCAGGAGCAAAACTTATCTGATTCCTTAGAACATCTGGAAAGGCTTTTGGAACCCATAGGTTCTTTCCCTCCATCTAGCCTTGAAGAAAGCTCATGTGTCTGAAATTAACACCGCGGATGCCACAGTTTTGATACCTTCACTGCCTGACAAAGAGCATGAATTTCTTCCAAGATTTCCAAGCACAAGAGGCATGCTTTGGTCCGGTACAAGCCGCTCATATCAGAGGTTGAGTTGGAGGAACCAGACCTGGTGTGTAAATGCCCCAGGAGAGACTACAAGCAAGAGCAGGCCTATGTCACTGGAGGTAGTGGGTGAGGGGTGTAGTGACTGCAATGAGGTCAGCTAAGTGGGCCTCTTCGAATAGTCTTCTGTTTGGGGCTGTCATAAATACTATTCACTCTGAAAGCTGGCTCTGAGGAATCTGGACCAATGTCTACTACTGTACATGTGCAAATAAAGGATGACTTGGTGACTGGATACTGGCCTCTCTGAAGTTACTTCAGGGAGGAGGCAGGAAAGTGGAGTTAAGACCAGGATAAGATCAGCCATTATCATGTTAAATGGCCAAGCAGACTCAAAGGACTGAATTGCCTACTCCCTCTCCTAATTGCTTTGTTCTGATGTTTAATGGTGGTTTAAAAATATGTCTGTCTTAATTGCAAAAAAAAATGGAATTTGTTAATTTTCATCATTGACCTATAAATATACAATGAGGAAAGGACAAACACTTTTGTGTAATAAATTTAGGGAATGACTTTTTTAATGTGAGGTATCTGAGTGGAGGACTTGAAACTGATTTTTTAAAAAAAGTGATAACTAACTGAAAATCAAAATACCTGTAAAATTTGAGAAAATGTGTGAACGATCACTGTCTAAAAAATATTTCCTAAATACCAGCAAGCGAAAAGCAACCAGAAGAATTTCCCAAACCTGTATTTCTATTTTAACCATTTTTGGCTATTCTGTTGATTTTTTTTTCATAAGTGAAGTAAAAATTCTAGCCTCTTTATTTATTAATCAGATTATTTTCATACTATTCTAGTTGACCTATCGAGATGCTCTTAACCAAGCCTTGGATGAGGAAATTGAAAGAGATGAAACTGTATTTCTACTTGGAGAAGAGGTAGCACAGTATGATGGTGCATACAAGGTAAGCTCTTGCTGGTGATGTGCCACTTTTCATACATTTAGCACTAAATATGGCTGTAAATATTCATGGTTTTACTTCTGCAGGTGAGCCGTGGACTGTGGAAGAAGTGGGGAGATAAGAGAATCATAGACACTCCTATTTCAGAGGTATATCTTATTAAGCAACCATTTCATCTCTGATGTGCATTTATTAACTTCAAGTGTAAAATTGTTACACCTTTCTTTCAGATGGGTTTTGCAGGAATTGCAGTTGGTGCTGCCATGGTATGTACTTTCAATTTTTTTTTTAAACTGTCCCTTATTCACGGAATTAATATTTGGAGCACTGAACATTTTTTTTTTTAAAACTTGTTTGTTTATCATCAAAGTTGAGACACTTAGTTTCATAACAGAAAAGAAGATTATATCAATTTTCCTTTGTCATAATGAAACTGTACTCAAAACTTAGTTTTCTACATTAAGTCAACATATCAGGAATCTACCATGAAAATATTTAAAATATTGAGTTATTATTTAAATGTTAAGGTGAGTTCATATGAACGTGACTTGTTGTAATATGTTCTTGGAGCAATAAGGTCAGATTCTTAATATTAACTCTTCACTGACTTATTAGGCTGGCTTGAGGCCCATTTGTGAATTCATGACCTTCAATTTCTCACTGCAAGCCATCGACCAAGTTATAAATTCTGCTGCCAAAACATACTACATGTCAGCAGGTGCAGTTCCTGTTCCTGTAGTCTTTAGAGGTCCTAACGGTTCTTCAGCTGGAGTGGCAGCTCAGCATTCACAGTGCTTCGCGGCCTGGTATAGTCACTGCCCTGGCCTAAAAGTGATTAGTCCTTGGAGTGCTGAAGATGCCAAAGGCTTGCTAAAATCTGCTATTCGAGATGATAACCCTGGTAAGTTTTTTTGAAAGATTTTAAGGTTCTATTTCAGACGTATATTGTTAGAATGTATCAAAAGACCCACAATTGCCATTCTTGTCAATGAACAAAATATGCTTCAAATATGGGTATCACTTGGTGATACTATGAAACAGGACTACTTGTATACCAAGCAGCAAGTGTTAGAGCCAAGTCATCCCACAACCAATAGATTAGGTCTCAGCTTTGCAGTTCTGCCGCATCCAGTCATGACTGTGGTATCACAGCTCCAGGACAAATCTGCAGAAATTCTTCAGAGTAATGTCCTAGGTTCAACCATTTTCAGCTGCTTCATCAGTGATCTGGGTCCAGGTTAGAAGTGGGGATGTTCACCAATGATTGCAAATGCTGCTGAATGTTACGCAAAGTGTGAAAGACACAGTCAGTGTCCAGGCTTTGGTTGAAAAGTGGCAATACATATTTGTACCACACAAATGCCAGGCAATGATTATCTCCAATAAGGGACAATCTAACCACCACTCCTTGCTATTCAATAGCATTACCAACAATATCCTGACGGCTACCAACTGGGCTCACCATATAAACTGTGGCTACCAGAACCGGTCAGAAGCTAGGAATACTGCACCAAACAACTTGCCTCCTGGCTCCCCAAAAGGCACAAGTCAAGAGTGTGATAGAATGCCCCTAGCCAATTTGCCTGGATGAGTGCAGGTACAATAACACTGAACGTTGACAATCCAAGACAAATCGGTCTGGTGATTAGCATCGCACCCACAAATATCCAATCCCTCTACTGCTGATGCTCAGCAGTCAAAATTGCCAAATATCCTTAGATAGGACCTTCCACACCTACAACCACTACTTCCTGCATAGAGTTTGCACATTGACCAGTGTTGGCTTTTGGTTTCCACCGCGTGTTCCAGTTGCCCCCCTCAGTCCAAAAATGTGCAGGTTAGTTGGATTGGCCATGCTAAACTGTCCAGGGATGAGCAGGCTAGATGGATTACAGGGATAAGATGGGAAGTGGATCTGGATGGGCTGCTCTTCAGGAGATCAGTGCAGACTTGACAGGCCAAATAAGACCATAAGACCATAAGACATAGGAGTGGAAGTAAGGCCATTCGGCCCATTCAATCATGGCTGATGCGCATTTCAGCTCCACTTACCAGCGTTCTCCCCGATAGAACCCTCTCTGCATTTGTGGGGATTCTATGATCTCTTCTATGACCTAGAAAGACAAGGGCAGCGAATACATGGTAACCTGTAAAGTGGGTAGCATGGAGAAGTTGGGCCAAAGGGCTTGTTTCCATGCTGAAGAAAATGTTCCCCTCGAAGCCACTGTCAATACCTACTTAGAAATATATTGCCGTTCTTTCATTGTTACTCAGTCAAAATCTTGGAATTCCATTCCTAAGGGCATTGTGTGTCTACCTACAGAATATGGGCTGCAGCAATTCAAGAAGAAAACTCAGCATTACCTACTTGAGGGCAACTAGCGATGGGCAGTAGATGCTAGTACAACCAGTGACAGCTACATCCCACGAGTGAAATTTTTGTTTTTTTAAGAAACTTGATTTTTATTGTCTTTCCCAGGTTTTGTCCAAGGAAGTCTAGTTGCATATGTTTTTAATGTTGAGAAATAAAATTTGGAGGCAGCGCTTTTTAAGTTTTTTACAAAATCTTTAACTGATCTTCACTAACTGATTTGTCAGATATGCAGCTGCAAAGTGAACTGTGGCTTGTCATTTATAGTCTTGAATGTTTATTTTAGGCTTGAACATTTTCTGATCCAGATTGAGTTGGTAAACACTAGTAATCACTGGAACTTTTTTAGTTCCTTTTCTCCATTGAACCCTGCAAATAGTTTTTTTTGTTGAAAGCTAATAGTTCATCACCTTTTTAACTTTGATCGTTTTTCAACTTTTATTAAATTTCTCATCACCTGCCCACTTTCCTTTGGAATTTGATGAGTATGGTTATTGTTGTAAATATGCAGCATATCTCACAGCATGCACTAACCAGTCCTTATCTTGCAGTTGTTTTCTTGGAAAATGAACTGTTGTATGGAGTTCCTTTTGAAGTTTCTGAGGAATTCCAGTCAAAGGACTTTGTTATTCCAATAGGAAAAGCCAAAGTGGAAAAAGAAGGTAAGAATGTATATAAAAAAAAAAATACACTTTGAATTTTAACATAAATGTTAAACAAAAAATAATTTAAATTAGTTCAATAACTTCATAATCTAATAGTTAATGCTTCTCTTCTCATGTTGGTGTAATGTCCTTTCCTCAGCCATTACATCTGCAATCTTCATAAATCATCTTTGGTTTAATGCTTTTGGCTGAAGTGGCCCTCCCATTTCCAAAATAATCATCTTAACTGTTTTCAGTAACCTCCAATAATGCTCCTCCCAACTCCTGATTAGTGCTCTTCTTTAATCTATTGCTTCATATTAATTGTTAGATTAGGACATTTCTTCTTGAACTGAAATGTTGATTGATTTTCATTTTTCAGTTTGCTGTAGTAACCTGTATAGCAGTTGTAAAAATATATCTTCAGAGTCAGTTGTAGTGGGATCAAAAGGATTGCTGCACATTTTAATATGGACCAAGCCAGATCCCCTCAATTTTATAAAGGTACAGGTCATTCTGCTATAACATGCATTTCGTTAACACGAATTTAGTATAATACAATTGACAAATTGGGGACACTGTTTCCAAAGTGTAGAGTTTTAATGGGGCAGTTCTGGCCCCATTAGTTTAAATGGTGCTGATATTATGTGATTTTTTTTTTTTAAACACTGTATTGCACAAGAACAGAACTATCGTGTTATAGCCGAACTGACTGCCTAAACCTTAACTTTTCTTTATTTTAAAGGAAGATGTGAAGTGGGTGTTCCAGGTTTGATGCAACTAGTCAAACCACTTGGCCTTAAGCAAAACAATTTTTATTTAAAGCTATAGTTGAAACTGAAGAAAGCGGAATTTAGAATAACTTAACTATTGGAAAACTTAACCGACCCAATACAGCAACTTCACTAAGTAACTGTTCCAATTCAGTAATATCCTGTAAACACACCCCTTGGCAAAAAGGTAAGTTCAAACACAGATCCTTACAGGCAGGAGAGAACGACATCTAGAGAAATTTCAGAGAAAGTCAGTTAGGAATCATTTCCTGAAGTTTGCAACTCTTCTGGACTCCAACATCTTGTGATTGCTACAGCTTTAAAAAAACTAGGAGAACTGCCCACTCCACTTCCATTGTACAACTTTTCTTTCAAAAAAAAAATCCCTAGATTCTTTGGCACCTTTTCAGCCTTTACAACCTCTCTTCAAAAACACACAAGAGAAAGTAATTTTTTTAAAATGATAGCATTGTCACATCTTGTGCCTTTTTTCTTTAAAAAAAAATACCTTCAATATTTTGACTTCATTCTGAAACCCTTAGTCTTACTGTCTTATTACACTGTACTGTGCTGTAATGTTTTCTGTTCTATATACATCGCCTCTAACCCTGTAAGCATTCACTACTGTGTTCTATTTTAGGCTGTTTATTTCTGCCACTAAATATCTCCGTCTGTCTTTATCTTGAAATTTCTCCAAAAATTTTAATGGGTTATGATCAGTATATACAATTATCTCAAACATTTACTGGCAGTATAAAAGTTGAAATGTTATAACCCAATACCAAGCTCAAGTTGTCATCTCAATTGTGGAATATTTCCTTTGATGAATAAATACCCAATAAGTTTTTCTGTTTTCTAGTCATCGTCTTGTAAGAGTACAGCACTGACACCCGTATCACTCTCATTGATAGCCACCTTGAATGGCTTTGTGTAATTAGGTGTGGCTAACACCAGGGCAGTGGTTAACGCAGCTTTCAGACTGTTAAATGCCTTCTGACTATCTGCCATCCACTGAAATTTCTTGCACTACTTCATTAAGTCAGTGGATCAGCCACACCACTAAAATTCAATAACTTTTTTTTTCTGATAAAACCCACTAAATCTCAGGAATCATAGTACTGCTGCGTTTGTCAGTATGGGAAACTCGCCAATAACTTGCCTTTTCACATTCCATAGGGCCAATAACATGACCCAGGAACGTGACTTGGGCTTTGGCGAATTCACTCTTAGCCAGGTTTATCCCCAAACCTGCCTCCTTGAAGTTGACCGAATAATTTTGATAAATGCTGCAAACATTCCTTCCATATGTGACTAAAAAATTCAGGTTGTCTATGTATACCCCACAATTGAGTAATCTAGGAATTACTTTATTGGTTAGTCTTTGAAATGTGGCTGGTGCATTTTTCATACCAGTGGCATAACTTTAAATTGGTGCTATCCATTCAGTGTTATGAAAGCTAAAATTGTCTTCTGATTCAGATAAAGGTATGTGACAGTATCTTCTGAGTAAGTCCAATTTGGAAATATAAGTTGTTTGTCCCACCTTCTCAATAGTCTTCCAAACATGAAATTGAATATAAATCCAACTTTGAAACTGCTTTGACTTTGTGATAGTCTACACACATTTATTAGGTTTCATCTGGTTTTGGCACCATTATTACAGTTTTGCTCCATTCACTGCAACTCACTTTGATTTATGCTGTCTTGGAGCATGCATTCAATCTCTGTTTGTACCTGTACCACTTAGAGGGTTAAATCTGTAAGGATGTTGCTTAATTGGAATAGCATTTCCTATATTTACCTCATGCACAGTTAAATTAATACTTCCCTGCTTATTCCCACATATATCCCCATGTGATAGTAATAACTCATTCCAGTCATTTTGATTTTATCTGGAAAGTAATTCAATTTATCCTAATTTTTGAGAACTTCCTCATTGTCCATTCTAATTTGAGGCATGTCCAGTTCAGAATCCACTGAACTTGGTTCTTCACTCTGTTGTAACCAGTAACACACTCTCCTCTTTGTTTTCCTTCCCTATCAATATACTTTTTAGGGTTTTCACATAACACAGATTTTTTTTTTCTATCTGGAGTCCTTATCAAATAATTTATCTCATTCTCTTCAATCTCTTCGATTTGATAAGGTACACTAAGCCTTTCCTTTAGAGAATCACCTACCACTGGAAGGAACAAACGCTTTATCTCTGTTAGTAAAATTGTGAATTTTTGATTTCTTGTCTGCTTCTGTCTCATTATGTGCTTTGATACTTTTACATGCACTCTAACCAATTCCCTCACTCTGTTAAATTTTAGGGAATGATTAAGCTGTCTGAATTCTGACTGACAAATTTCTCTTTAATTAATTTCAATGGTCCTCTCACCTCAAGCTGAAAAACTAAATCAAATGGACTGAATTTCGTCAATTCATTTAGTGCATCCCTAATGGCAAAAAGTACAAACACAATTCCTTTAGCCCAGTCATCTGGATAGGCTTGACATTAAGCCCTTAACGTGGTCTTTAAAGTTTGATGCCACCATTCTAATGGTCCCTGTGATTCTGGTTGGTTTGCAGTGGATTTGAATTGTTTTATTCATAAACTATCCACAACTTCCCTGAATAATTTTGAAGTAAAATTTGCCCCTGTATCTATCTGTATCTAGTGAAAAATTTTAGTAATTTCTCTGTAATCCTTTTTTTTAAAATCTGTGTTGCATAATGGAATGACCTCTGGAAATCCAGTGAACACATCCATTTTTGCTAATCAATACTATTTCTACTTTTTATTTTAGATAGGGGTCTTAGAGATGTACAGCATGGAAACAGATACTTTGGTCCGACTCATCCATGCTGACCAGATATCCTAAATTAATCTAGTCCCATTTGCCAACACTTGGCCCATATCCCTCTAAACCCTTCCTACACCCATCCAGATGCTTTCTAAATAATGCAATTGTACCAGCCTCCTCCACTTCCTCTAGCAGCTCATTCCATACATGCACCACCTTTTATATCTTTCCCCTCTCACCTTAACCTATGCTCTCTAGTTCTAGACGACTTGACCCCAGGGAAAAGACCTTGTCTGTTTCTCCTATCCATTCTCGCTCATGATTTTATAAACCTCAGCCTCTTGTTACAGGGAAAACAGCCCCAGCCTGTTCAGCCTCTCCCTATAGCTCAAATCCTCCAACCCTGGCAATATCCTTGTAAATCTTTTCTGAACCTTTTCAAGTTTGATCCACGGTGAAGGATGGAAAGAAAAGGGTCCTACGTGATCAATTAAAACCTTTGTTTTAAAAAAGTTAATTTCTCTGAACTCAAAACATTCACTTTGTCCTTCACTTATTCTTGTTTTTCTCAACCATCTGATCAAACGTGATCTCTGATAATTCGACTTCAACTTCATCTGTATTCTTTGATTTCTCCTCTTGTTTCAACTGGTGGTTTTGTGACCTTGTTATCCCACAATTGCTGTAATTATCTCTTTTTCTCACCACACAAAGGCAACCCTGTCTGCCAATTCCAACAGTTTTGCCTTGCTCACTTCTTGTAAAGCTCCTGAAGTCACTTCTTCCACTCTCAAAACCTTTAGTGACTGTAACAGCCATTGCTACTTTAAAGTACAGTTTAAACCAACCAAATTCAAGCCCTGAAACAAAGACACTAACACTTAGCACTCGCCACCTTTTGAGTCCAACAACCAAGTTAAATTCAAGTTAGAATTATAGAATTGTCCCAGGTGAGCCCCCAGCCTGTTATGGGCCAGGTCAGACCCCTGAAAGTATTTTAAGGTGGCAGCCTGGACCTTAGCCTATTTTTTTTTTAAAAAGGTGGATGTGATTTGTGTGTTCCAGATGTGATGCAACTGGTCAAGCCATTGGCTTTATGCAAAACAGAATGTATTTCAACACCCCAGTAGAAACAAACAAAAAAAAATGAATTAACTATTGGAAAACGTAACCAACTTGATATAGCAATTCAACTAAGTAACTGTTCCAATTCAGTAACATCCCATAAACACACCTTGGCAAAAAAGTAAATTCAAACACTGATTCTTGCAGACAAGAGAAAACAACGTCCAAAGAGATTTCAGAGGAAGTAGGTTAGGAATCCTTTCCTGGAAACTTGCAACCCTTCTGAGCTCCAACATTTTGTGACTGCTACAACTTTTTTTAAAAAAACTAGAAAAACCTGATATGGGGAACTGGCCACCCCCCCTTCCCTTTTTTTAAAAAGAAACCCAAAGTCTCCCTTGACTCTTTGGATCTTTGCAATCTCTGCTCAAAATATCCAGGACAAAATGACCTTTTTAAAGTGACAGCATCATCACAACATCAAGTCAGGAAAAGGAAGAATTGTCAGAGGATGAGGAGATTTCTGTAAGCCACAACTGGGCTTTGATGGTAATCAAACATCAATCATAGCAGGGGAATAAGAAGTCTGGTCCAAAGTGGAAAGTCCATATAGGAATGGAAGAAAAGGAAAGATAATTAGGAAAGAGATAGGTAGTTTTGGTAAAATAAAGATAATTTTACAACCAGCACATCTCACTGAAATACTTCCAGTACAATGAGACACCATATACAGTAGCAGAATGTGCTGTGAAGAGTCTGTGCATGCAGAATAATCCTTCATTGAGAGTAACTTCCAGTGCCAAAGGGACTATTCTATATGGAACATGTGGGCATTCTTGCCTTTTATGAACTGAGCCTTTTCCAGACAACCTAATCTTTTAACTGATGGCCCCATATAAGTAAATAGGTGTAAAGTGTACGATTGGGGGTACTCTATTTTATTATTTGCCTAAGAGAATGTCAGCTCGAATACAACTTATAATTACTTTGAGTATAAGGTAGCCCAGTGTAAGTATTCAAAAAAAATTAATAAAATTAAACTTAGGTAAAATCCCAATGTTGATTAGTATTGGTTTCTGTTTTTTTAAAAATGAGAACAAGTGGTAGATCAATAAGTTGTCAGACCAGTCAGATGAGCAAGTCTTTCTCAACGTTGCACTCGGTGAGAAGTAATGACTGAGTTGAAGCAATTTAATTATGTAAAAACACATCATGCAGGAGGAATAATTTGGACTTGGCAATATTAAAAATTGTAGATATTAAATTTGATAGTAAAACTAACACCAAGCATGCAAGGGGATACAAAAATGCATGAGCAATTTTTTTATACTAGGTAGTTAGGAGGCAAATTTTAATGTGAATCAGGGTGAAAGTATGCTGATAAGAAAAATGTAGTTATCACTTGCAACTTAGAAAATAGAAAACTGATCAGGGTAGAAGAATAGTGGAATCTAGGGATATAGATCAGAAAATCATTACAAGTTGAACTTCAAGCCAGCAAAGTATTTAGTGACAACAAAGCACTTGGATTTATTTCTAACGGCATTGCCTTCAATAGTAATGAAGTTATGTTGAACTTGTATAGGACCCGGTTGAGTGCATAATTCCAATTCCAAAACGATACTAGAACTAGGAGAGAACAGCAATCGGGTAAGATCAAACAGGTAGGGTCTTGTTCCTTAGAGAACAGAAGCCTTCAAGACCTGATCGGGATGGTTAAAGGAATGAATGGATTACATAGGGTGAGTGGATTGTTTCTACTTATGGGGAAGTCTAAAACTACAGACCATTTTTTTTTTTTAAAAAGGTAACTGATAAATTAGTAGAGAAATGAGAAATTACTTGGAGCTACAGAAAGTGATTGGAGGTAAATAGATTAATTTTAAAAATGAAACTAGATGAATATGTGCAAGAGCAGGGGTTCAAAATATATGAAGAAAGGCTGGGATTAATTAGATGGAATGGGAGGAGGTTGTATAAGCACTAGCATAGGCTGGTTGGGCTGAATGGCCTGTGTATGAAGGAAAGACTCCGCAAACAGTTCCAGCATTTTCTTGGTTCATTTGTACTGTGGATGTTTGAAGACTGAGATTTGTTGTCTTCTGGTACCTAGCTGCCAATTGGCCATTCTTAATGTATGAGCTTAGCTTTTTAACTAGGTATCACAAATATGACTGATCCTGTACTTTAATCTGCACATTTTACTTTCTAGCATTGTATCTCCCCTTGTGCAGATCTGTTATGATGCTTCTCTACTGCCATCCATATTGAGATTTATTTTATTATCTTTAGTGGTTTCCTCCTATGCAACAAAAATTATTGATATGCACATTAAACACTATTTCACATTTTGGTTTGAGTAATGATGGAAGTTGACTTAATCTATATTTTAAAAGGTACGTTATTTGAATACTGTTTCAGAGCAGTAACTATAAACAGATCAAGCAGATCATCTACACTATTCCCAATTTGGAAAATGACCTGTGGACTCGATTAGTAAAGAAGTCTTTGCACTTTTTTTCTTATTGTTTACTCTATCCCTCCTTCCCCACCCTGTGGCACTGCTGAGATTAATTCCAACGTGCTTCAGTGAATGCAGCTTGATTCTCATGCAAATAATCTGAGTGTTATCATCCTTGTACTTCCCACTTTTGTGATTAAAGTGACCAGCTGACTACAGTATCCAATACCTCCATGTGTGTTTCCATTTGCTTACTTAATGGCTTTATAATTTGTTTCTCTCATATGTTGTGCCTGAATTTGAAACTAACTTGATATGTAGTGTTTTTAAATAATAATCCTAGTTTTTATTTTGTAGGAACTAATGTCACTTTAGTTGCACACTCCAGAAGTGTGGGGCATTGTCTGGATGCAGCTGTTGCTCTTGCAAAGGAAGGCATTGATTGTGAGGTGGGTGACTGAGAAAGAATAAGACTGGTACATATAAAGCTGAAATGTAGCAAGTAGAGAAGGTGAATGTGAATTATTAAAACTTTTGAGTAAACGTTCAAATGTTAACTGATTTGCTTCCTCCTCATCTCTTCAATAGCTAATATCATTTAAGTTGCTCTGTTCAACCAATTGTTCAGGGTGGAATGGTGGCTCATCGGTTCGCACTGCTGCCTCAGTGCCAGGGACCCTCAGGCGAACCGTGTGGAGTTTGCATACTCTCCCCGCATCTGCGTGGGTTTTCTCTTAGTGCTCCGATTTCATCCCACAATACAAAGATGTGCAAGTTGGATGGATTGGTCATGCTAAATTTCCTATGGTGTCCAAGGATGTGCAGGCTAGTTGGGTTAGCCATGGGAAGGGCAGGGGTAAGAGTCTGGGTGGGATGCTCTTCTGATTTTGGTGTGGACTCAATGGGATAAATGGCCTGCTTCAACACTGTAGGGATTCTATATAAATTCATTACATGTCAAAACTTGATCATTTTGCCTACTTACTTTTTATTGTAATTAATAAAATCAGACAGAGGAAAACCTTCAGATTCTTAAAAAAGAATTAACCAAATAAGTGTTGGTCCTGTAGAACATTGAGTCTGGGGTATTCGTACTGGAGGATAAAGAGGAGGCAGACAAGTTGAACATGTATTTTGTGTCAGTCCTCACTTGTGAGGATATAAGTAACATCTCCAATAACTAAATCAGGAATTGAAAGAGTAGTAACTCAAGTATACAATTATTAGGGAAGTTGTACTGAATAAATTGTTGAAACTGAGAGTTGACAAGTCCCTGGGAACTGATGGATTTTATCCTAGTGTCTTAAAAGTAGCTCATGAGAGTTGATGCATTGATTTTAATTTTTTAAAAATTCATTATATTCTGGGAATGGTTCCTTTAAAATGGAAAACAGCTAATGTAACTGCTTTATTTAGAAACTATAGCTTAGTTAACATCTGTGATGGGGTTAAAGATGTTATAACAAGGCACTTGGATAAGTTTTGAGGTAATCAGCAAAGCTAACATAGGAGGAGAAAGTGAGGTCTGCAGATGCCGGAGATCAGAGCCGAAAATGTGATGCTGGAACAGCGCAGCAGGTCAGGCAGCATCCAGGGATCAGGAGAATCGACGTTTCGGGCATAAGCCCTTCTTCAGGAATGAGGAAAGTGTGTCCAGCAGGCTAAGATAAAAGGTAAGGAGGAGGGACTTGGAGGAGGGGCGTTGGAAATGCGATAGGTGGAAAGAGGTCAAGGTGAGGGTGATAGGTCAGAGTGGGGTGGGGGCGGAGAGGTCAGGAAGAAGATTGCAGGTTAGGAAGG
>NC_057727.1:33825567-33853090 GCF_004010195.1 Chiloscyllium plagiosum | reverse complement strand
CCACCTATCGCATTTCCAACGCCCCTCCCCCAAGTCCCTCCTCCCTACCTTTTATCTTAGCCTGCTGGACACACTTTCCTCATTCCTGAAGAAGGGCTTATGCCCGAAACGTCGATTCTCCTGATCCCTGGATGCTGCCTGACCTGCTGTGCTGTTCCAGCAACACATTTTCAGCAAAGCTAACATAGTCTTGTCGAAAAGAAATTGTTTAATTTTATCAGAGTTCTTTTGAAGAAGTAACTTGTGTTGTAGATTAGAGGGGAACCAATAGATGTATTATACTTGGATATCCAGAACGCATTTGATAATGTGCCACATCAGAAGTTGTTGTGGAAAATTCAAGCTCATGGTATAGGGGGTAACACATTGGCACTGATATGATTGGCTTGTTAACAGGAAGCAGAGAAAAGGAATAAATGGATCTTTTTCAGGCTGGCAGAGCATCACAAGTGTGCCACAAGGTCAGTGCTGAGGCCCCAACACTTTGCATTTAAATGAATAATTTTGAAGGGATTGAAAGCGTCATGTCTAAATTTGTTACATACATAGGAAAGTGGGTTGTGAAATAGACTTGAGGACCCTTAAGTGCTTTGGATAGGTTAAGTGAGTGGGAAAAGATCTGGAAAATGGAGTACTGTGTGGGGAAATGTGAAGCTCTACTTTGAAAGAAAAATAAAAATAAGCATTATTTAAATGGTGCGAGGTCACAGAGCTCTGAAATGCAGAGAGATCTAGGTGTTGTAGTGCACAAATTGTAGAAGGTTAGTATACAGGCACAGCAAAGAATCAAGAAAACTAATTGAATATTATTTCATTGCAAGGCAAATTGAATGCAAGAGTAAGGAGGTTATGTTTCAATTTATACTGGGCATTAGGGAAACCACATCTGAAGTATTGTATACAGACTGACCATGCTTGCAGAAGGATGTTAATGCATTGGAAATAGTTCAGGGAGCTTACTAGACTAATACCTAGAAAGAGCAAGATGGGTGGACATCAAAAGAATGTTTCTTCTTGAGACAATCTAACATTAAGGGTCAAGGTTAAAAATAAAGGGTTGCCCATTTGAAACAAATGAGGAAAGCATTTATCTGAGGGCTTAGCCTTTGGAATTCCCTGCCTCAAAAGGCAGAGCCTTTAAATATTTTAAAGCAGCGGTAGATTCTTGATTACTGAGAATATGCAGGAAGATAAGGTTGAATTTAAAATCAGATCAGCCAGTATCTTATTGAATGATGGAGCAGGCTTGAAGAACTCAATGGCCTACTCTTCCACGTTCATATATATTGTATACTACATGCCAGCCCCTGGTTGTGTCACTGGAACAACAACAGATTTTGAAAGGAAATTTTAATTTTCTTTTTAAAATGTACTTGTGTTAAATGGTCTGACCTGAATACCTCTAGCCACCTTTTGCTTTTGTACAGGATGATTAAACTAACTTGAAAGTTAGCATGTGGGAATTTTGAGTTGAGAGCACACATCTGGAACAATCTAACATTGTTTATTATTGATCAGCTCCCTCCAACTGACCACCTGGTGTCACTAGCATTTATCACCTAAGTTTTTGGTTTGTTGAATATCTGTAAATCTCAATTTTTAAAGGGCAGAAACATTTGTTCAGAAAAGTTTTTTCATGAATATAATGAAAGTAGCTATCATAGAATCATAAAATCCCGACAGTGCAGAAAGAGGCCTAACAAGTCTATGTTGATCCTCCAAGGGTATCCTCCCAACCCTATCCCCATAACCCTGTATTTATCATTATGCAGATTAGGTGGATTAACACTTTTTGACTGTGGGAGGAAACCCATGCAGACGTGGGGAGAACATTCAAATTCCACCCAGTCACCAAACACTGAAATCTAACCTGGGTCCCTGAGTCACTGTGCTGCCCAAGTCTTATTAAAAGTAAACCCAAAGCTGTTGGCTAAGAAAGTTTGCAGGATCTGGAATTTTTTTGAAACTGTTTGACAAATATTGTCTTTTAAAAATACAGAAAAAAAAATTCCAGCATTTTTGTTTGAAACCTCTTGAGGATGCTGCTCCTTTAACAAGGTTATGTTGTCCTTTTTTTTTTCAAAAAGGCCATAAAAGACACCAGAGTCTGAAAAATCTATGGTTGAAGGTATTAGGACCAATTAGGTTACAGGTAACAGGTACTGCCTCAGGCAAATGGCTTTTAAGTTTAAAAAAAAACACTTGTACAATGAAAGGCGAGTGGCCAGTTCTCCAGCTCGCTTTTCTCTGGTTTAGTTTGGTTTTCGCACAGTCGAGTTGAAAAAGTTGCTGGACCCCAAAGAAGCAGGTCCTTCTCCCCTGTAAGATCCTGTGTTTTGATTTTTTTTTTAACCTTTTTTGTGCCTGGGGGTGTTCATGGGGATTGTTACAAGTATTTGAATAGCATCATTTAAGTTGGGATGATCAGATGGGTTGTTATTCTATATTCTGTTCTCCTTTGTTTCCTTTGGTAACCTTGTAAATAAATTCTGTTTTTAAAACTAAGTGGTTTGACCTACTGCGTCCCTCTTGGAATATGTGTTACACCTGCTTAATACAACTAGCCACGTTAGGGTCTGGGCTACTTGAAATGTTTTGAGAAGCTCTGGCCTGGTCTATGAACACTGGTGGAAATATATCAGCCAAACTATATGGCTGGCAATAGTTTCAGTAGATAGGATTCAGTCAAAAGGGCTATCTTGTTAAATTCCATTTCCTCCTTGGTAAAGGTTTATGATATGTTGCATTAAATGCAAAATTAGAGTACTTATCAACATTTGTATTATTCCAGGTCATTAATATGCGTACAATTAGGCCTCTGGATATTGAAACAATTGAAGCTAGTGTGATGAAGACCAATCACCTGGTGACAGTTGAGGGCGGTTGGCCACAGTTTGGAGTGGGTGCTGAAATTTGTGCCAGAATAATGGAAGGTAAAGTGGTGCAGATTAAATAATATCAATATGTAAAACATTGGTTTTCCAAATTTATTTGCTTATTTCACTAACTGAATGTAGACATCTGAAAAAGTGTATATAATTCTGAAATTTACAATACTTGTTTGCAATCTTGTTGAATCCTAACTTTTTTAAAAATAGGACCAGCATTTAACTACCTGGATGCCCCAGCTGTACGTGTCACTGGTGCTGATATTCCTATGCCCTATGCAAAGATCTTGGAAGATAACTCCGTACCTCAGATTAAAGATATAATTTTTTCAGTGAAGAAGGTACTCAATGTGTAATTGTACTTACTGTTTTCCCCCACCACTCCATTTTAAATCCTTTCATTGATGGTGTATAAACGTTTTTAATAGTTGCTGGAAGATCCAAAATATTATGTGCCATGCGCTATTAGAAAAGTATTACTTTAAAAAGGATGTCAACTTTTAACTTGAACTGTGGTAATGCTCATATTGAATAGTAAGATTTTTGCCTCTTCCCTAACTCATATATTGGAGGTAGTGTACAGAGCTCCAAAATAATTAGCATGGTACCAGTGAGATGTTTAAAGTGTGAAAATAACTTGGATGTTGGATATGCTGAAAGACTTGGAGAATCTGAATGATAGCATAATCTACTTAGATTCTAACAGAAATGAGTATTTTATCTAGAAAACAAAATTTCTGGACCTAGCAGTTTTGAAAAGGGAGGTTATACCCATTTAATGAAAGAATTGATGATCATCTTTGGGAAACTTAGTACCTAATAATTAATTGATGCAAACATATCCAACTGGCTTTATTTAAATGTTGCCTTGTATCTTTGTTCAGTGGAGTCTAATATTCACATTTGTGTCACTTGGGGATTTTATGAAAAGGTAGCAGCATTAATACACAACTATTTATGATCTAAAAAATGCGCATTTGATTAGTTTAAAAGTAAGTCAACCTCCTTGCTGTATTTTGAGTTGTATGTCAGTGTCAATTGTTGTATTACACCAGTGCAAATTAAAATCAATTAAAAAAATTTTTTTTGAGAAAATGATTCGTCCTCCCAAAATCCTTTTGGCAACTCCATATAGCAGGATCAAATATTAAGCAGTTTTAATTGCATTTTGGAAATTCATGATTTTTTAAGTTACAGCCAACCAATAGGATTGTGATTTATTTTGTTACTTATTCATTAATGAATAAGGGAGAGTCACTTTAGTTTTGTTTTGAAATTGGGAATCTACCCAGGCTTGATATTGACTGCAGTGTTATGAATTAGTGATCCAAACTGCATTAAGTACCAGTCATAAGGTTGAAACCACAAATGAATTGAATAAAGTCATCACAAAGTCCAAGCTTTGACCACCTAATAATAAATGAGTGATTATAGTCATTAAAACTCAAACAAGGTTTCAAATACCAAATGACTTTAACTGTTTGCATCTTTTGAAACATGCAAGAGAGGATTGTTGTGATGGTTCGATACCCTACATAAGTAGAGCCACATTTTAAAGAAAACATCTTACCAATTTTGGAAAAAGGCTGGAGACTGACTTACAACTGAAAATTCCCATGTGTTTTATTGATCGTGTGAAATGGAGACCGTTGTCAACCTCCAGAAAAAAGTTACTGTATGGCCCTTTTGAAAATTCTGTATTCTTACTGTTGCACAAGCTCATTTTAAAATGCTGAAAAAAAGTAATGACTAAGAATACAATTTTCTTGAGCAAAGTGGCTGTTGAGTGTAGTAGATACATGGTAGTTTGGAGGTTTGTTACATGGGAGTATCCCTGGTAGTCTTCTCCCTTCTATTGCTCTGTTAGAAACATATAAAGCTGTTCATTGAATTTTTGTAGCAAACAAAATGGTGAACAATTATTAATAAAAATATTAAAACAATATTTAATTGTTTACAAGAAAATTTGTACAGATAATATACCACCAATCTTTCTGCATAGAAACAGTTGTTTCTTTAAGGTAAAACACAATTGTATCATTAAAGTGCACTTTCTTCAGAATTTCAAGAGTATTAGGTGATTATGGTCAAACTGTAGCTAGTATTTTTAAGATACATCATTACTATGAAACAATCATTGCTATTTTTGCACTGCTTCAAATAAAATCATTGCAGAACATTTTGGTTCCACAGGCTAAACTTACTGACAACTGCTAAGAGAGAGAGAATCTACTTCAGAAATAGCCATGTCCAGAAGAGGGCACAGCAAGCCCATAAGTAAATCTTTACACATTTGGCAGCAACACATCTTTAAAAAGCATATGCTTTGAAAAGGAATGATTGTCCTGGACCGAACTCCACTTCACGTGCCCATTTTCTTCACTCATCAGGATTTCAAGTTTGGTATTCAAAGCAGTCCAGTAACAAAGCCATTTTGTATTATTTGATTGTAGGGACACTGCGGTCATTTGTATCTGTAGGCTTCAAGTGCCCCTTTTTAAAGCTTTGAATTGAAGTAAGTAAGGCTGCTCTACCTGCACCATTAGCATTAGAAATTGATTGTGATGGAAGATCAGTCTCAGACTTTGGAGGTGCAACTAGTGGTGGAGGAACTAGTGAAACTCCTGCAGATTAAGGAGAAAAGAAAAATAAGGTTTTTTTTTGACTAATGTATACAATGTTAAATATACATTAATCAACAAATAAGGAAAGTTAATATCTTGGCTATCACTCTAGAGCAGTGTATAGCTAAAATGTCATGTTTTTTGTAGATAATGACATGTGGTTTATCATTGATTTTATTTTTGACAATATTTACAAGCATCAAAAATGACCTGTATTTTTCTTTAGACATAAGTAATTACACTTCAGTCTAATTTATTCACTGAAAGCATTTTAATTAGAAGTACTCAGTTGTAAAAATTAAAAAAGATGCAAACCAAAACATTTAAACCCACAGCTGGTAGAAAGAGGTTCAACATTAAAGTTTTGAAATTGAGTTCACGCAGAACAAAAGCAACAAATTTCAATTGGGTTACTGCAGGGTGCACCATCAAATTCCTGATTGGGATCAGAGGAGAGGCACTCTATTCTTTCTCTGGCGGGGGGGGAAAGAAAAAATGGAATGCCAATACAAACTATCTGGAAACTGTATAAGATTATGATGATATCTATTAAGCAATATGACTGGTACAGGAGATCCAAACATTGTTGCATAGATTGTAGCATTAGAAACAACAAAATAGAATAGCAGCTGTATAGAACAATAGGAAGTAATACCACTGAGTTGGATGATGGTGATGAAAGCAGTGCCTTTTCCAAATGGAGTACTACTGTAATTTATTATAGACCAGAAGGTAAACAATTTGTATGTAATATTCAGGTGATGTCACACATTTGAAGTAGAGACTGTGAGGTGTTGTAATATTACCTGAACGCATCTGATTAGAGCCAGGCAGAAATGGACATAGTTTACCATTCAGTCACTATTGCTGGAAGTGCACCAATGGAGAGGTTAGCTGGAAACAGAATCTATATTGCCCATTTGCAATGGACCTAACTTTTTTGTCTCCCTTCCCCCATATCACCCAAAAAAAGTGTTTTTTTTTCTTCAAAGTACTTTACCTATTCCATTCCTTATCATCCCTCATCAGTCCTCTGCATTCCTATTCTCCTGCAATTGGTTGACTAACTCTGTACAAGATTTCTTGCCACTCTCCAACAAACCTACTGTGGCATTTTTCACATTATCTCCTTTTGCTGTCTCAAACAGAAAGGAGAATGTGAAAGATGGTAATTCTTTAACAATATCTGGTCACTTTATGTACTTTGCTAATAATGTGATTTAGTTGGTCACAACTGGGCCCTATTGAAGCCTCTACACTTAAATGCTGCTACCACAGCCCTTGCCAATCTGTCACCTTCCTTTGGACATTCACACAAATCAACCTCATCTTGTTTCTAGAATCCTTTTCATCTACTGCTCCATTGCAAGTTTCCTTAAGATATTCTTCTACTCCTCCCTCCAACTTCTACAACAATAGACTCATTGCTTTTGACAGTTTTCATTTCCCCTCTTGCCTTCAAATCAGCAATGCCCTCTTCTTCCACAAATACCTTTCCATCCATATTAACAGCCAACATCCTGAAGCTCTCATTAGTAATCCCCTTTCAAATGCCAAAATCATGATTAACAAAATCAAATTACATCCTTGGATCACTCATTACTGACAACATTTACCCTATTTAAAAACTACTTCAAATCTGCCCATTAAGAAAGCATTTCCTCCAAATCACAAACTGTCAGCAGCTTTTGGCTTTCTATTTAATGTGATATAACGGCAGATCAGAGTTTCACCAAAATCTGAGCAAAATCACAACTACCTAAGGGCAAAAAACCTATCCATTCCTAAATTGGTTGGCCACATTAGTCTCCCTACCAGGTTACATTATCATCTGCCAAAATCTCTCAGCAGTCCAGCATCATGCTAGATTACAGTTAACCAAGGGCTCCTTGCCATGAATGATTAATTCTTGGAGGTTGAACTCAAGCTGACTTTCTAACCATATCACCTCCATTAGCTATTTCTAGTTTTTTAGTATTATCTAACTCTGGTCATCCCTCCACTCACATTGCTGAAACCCTCATTCATGTCTTAGATTCATTAAATATGAAGGTGTCAAATATTCTTCAGGTTGCATTTTAATCCTCTAGTCTCTAAACTATAGCTCACCCAAACTTTAGCAACGTGCAACTTTCTCTGACATTTTTAACCAAACAGGACTTGATGTAATGTAGGAAATCACTTAGGGGACCACTGTATTTAAATCAAATTACATCCTTGAATCACTCATTACTGACATTTACCCTATTTAAAAACTACTTCCAAACTGCCCATTTGGAAAGCATTTCCTCCAAATGTTATAAATGAAATAGCTAATGGAGGGGTTAGGGTTAGAAAGTCAGCTTGGGTTCAACCTCCAAGAATTATCATTCATGGTTTTGGTTAGGGCTGGCTTGGTGCTGTGACAAGAGATGGTAAGCTGTTTTCAGGTCTTCACATAGAAGCTTCAGCACAGTCATGACAGTGGTTTCCTTGAGAGAAAAGGAAAGCTGGCAATTCTTAGTTACAAGATGGAGGGTTTGTGTTTTAAAACTAATGTCATCACTCATCCCCTTAAAAGTATCAATTACTACTAACAGCAAGACTGTGAGAATGATGCCTCGCCTAGAACACTTGGCACCACCGTATCTTTCATTAATGCCATAATTACCTCCAGCCTGCAAAACCTTTAAAACACACTTTGATTCTTGCATCTTGTGCATATTGTGGTTTGGGGTTCAGATACTGAGGCATCACACTATGAAATTCCCTCCATAAACACAATCCCTTTCTCCTCAAATAAACCCTCTAAAGCATTTTGGGCAAGGAATCCATTTTTTCGTTGCACCCTGAGACAGATTTGTGTTAAAGGCACCTATTGCAAGATTGTTGAACAATAGCAAAATGCTTATTGATGTTGAAAATAATGAACAGAACCATTGGAGAAGCTCAGGTCTAGCAGCATCGGTGAGAGAAACAGAGTTAAATGGTTGAAGTCTGGTATGACTTCTTGAGAACAGGAGACTCATACCAGACTTGAAACATTCACTCTGTTTCTCTCTCCACATGCTGACAGACCTGCTGGGCTTATTGGAAGTTACTGTTGTTCGCATAGTATGCACTGTACAAGCTCAAACAAAGAATTGGTACTTGAGATAAAGGGGGGAAAATAACAAAGGTAAAATAGAACAGACATACAAAGAAGTTTGGAGCCAGGAGTTCAATTATCTAAGTTATCTGGTCCAAAGAAAATCCACCTCCACTGTTCTCCCAACCAAGAATGATTGCAATTGTTAAGAGCAAACTGATTCACCTTGATGACTGTGACCTCTTTCTGTAGCCTTAAGTTTTAGGGTGGTCTACATTACCCCAAAGTCAGGCTCAAAATGGTGTGTGCTCTACAGCAAAGACAGCATAGAAAGAGAGAAGCAATAAGTCATTACCAAGAACAAGGCATTCTGGACAATATACAAAATACAACAATGACTTTCAGACAGATGAATTACCATAGAAAACAATAAAGTTAAAAGATTCATTATTACACCAAGTGTCATACAGGTTTGAATGTTTTTGGATGTCTTCATATCACACTTTACAAATGTATCAAGTTCTCACAAGGCAGAATTAAAAACATAAAAACAAAATATGATGGATGCTGGAAATCTGAAATTAAAACTGAAAATACTGGATATTGGACTGCAGCAGTAAAGAAAGCAGGTCACCACCATCTTGCCAAGGGCAACTAGGGCTAGGCAATAAATGCTGGTACAACCAGCAATGACCACGTCGCATGGATGAATTTTTAAAAACTCCAGATCAAGCAACATCTGTGCCGTAAGACAGAGTTAATGTTTAATTTTGATAACCTTTCATTCTGGAAATGTCTGTTAACCAGAACCACTTTCTTCTACGGCCTAATCTGCTGAGTATTTTGTTTTTAGTCCCAATAACTAATGTTGTCTGCAAGAAGAAAAAATGAAGAAAAACAGGCGAGAAAGGGACAAATAAAGCATGGGTACACAAAACAAAACAGCAGAAATTCTCATAAATAATACCCAGTCACAGTTCTCCACAGCACTGCCATAACCATAGCTCGAGCGCTTCAAAATTAACAGCCAAGAATATCTTCCCTTCCTAGCTTAACAACACTGCTTCCCCAGCTCTAATGCCTCTCCTGGATCTGTGTGCTATAACACTCCCTCAAAACAAAGTAGACTTAGATATAGAATACAGTAATTGAAACAAAATGATTGATTGATTGAAGTCAATTAAGCAGAATCTAAACATATTCCATTTATACAGCACAGAATAAATATAAAAAATGATTAGGTTGCAGAAACCAATGGTCAGAACATAGCCTAATAATGAACTGTTATAACCCAAGAAAAATAAGTTGAATGATAGATTATAGAACACTTCTTATTTTTAATACTGCATACAGAGGTCCCTTGCAAGTTAGTGATGAAATAACCAATAGAAAGGAAAAGCATTTAGAACAGGGAGGAAAAGGAAGCTAATGCATTGTTTAGAATTTGTTGCTGTTAGATTTTCGGAAGTTTAGGTTTGCTGAATGATTACATAAAGCCAAATCTTTTGCCATTAAAAACAAAAACATTGGACTGAAAATGTAACTACCATACAACTATACAATTATAGTGATTTCAGCATGACTTTGCGAAATCCAGAAAACTCAAAAGCCTACACTAATACCTGAACATTAATAATGTGGGAGTGTGACTATTAAATTTAATGGTTTGAGTACATAAACAAAACATTAAAATTCCTGAATGGCATACAACATAAACATTTCACTTATAGGTTACAAATCTTTCAGTGAGCACTAACAGAGCATCCACAAAGAAAAATAAATGATGAACTGTGTTTTCAGAATATATTGGGCAACATGGTAGACTTGTGCTTTGTAAAGTAGATGAGTTCACAGCATTTTCTACACACAGCACATTACCTTATTAAAGCTCTGTCATAAACAGATGGTAAACCAAGTAGTGCATCCGTGTCTATTCTCAACAACTGAATTTAAATAGAACCTTTCAGACACAAAAATAATCCCAAAGTGATTCAAGAATGTGTAATCACAAAACTGGATCCCAAAATTTGGGGGTGGTGGAGGGATCATGAAAAAGCTGAGTCAAAAATGTAGATTTTAGTGAAAAGAGAAGCGAAGGTGTTTAAAGTTGAACAGAATACGGAGATTGTGAAACGCTAGCTTCAAAAGTCACTAGGGAGTTGGAGGAATCACGAGCAAAGTTACATGTTTTATGGCAGAGCTGAAGGTTTGTTTTAGTCATAGAGATTTAGTCTTCCCAAACCTGACAGTAGACAGGCAATTGAGAGGTTGAGAGAGACGTTGGAAGGAAAACTGAGTGTCAGTGCATATGTAGAAGCTGACCCATCTACAAATAGCATTCTGCCTTCAGTTATGACAAGGAGGAAGAGAATGTTCCAAAGTTGGATCCTTTGGTTAACCACAAAAATAGAAGATGGAAGTGGGATGAGCAGACATTCCTGAAAATATCCAATCAAAACTGGAGAATGTGTGGAACCAAGTATTCACAGAACAACTGTACTGGTCAGTGAAGAGGAGCCATCAAAAGACCAGACTGCAGAGATCAAGGAGGAATAATGCAGCACAATCTCACAATATATCATCGGTGAATTTGATTAGGGCCATTTCAAGCAAAAGCAGAAGAGAAATTCAAATACAATGTGGGAAAATGAACACAGATTTGGAAGGTGCAATATGTTTAAGGATCTGAAAGAAAACAGAACTTAAAGCTGTCATTGAGCTCCATTAAAGACAGTTTCCTCGATATATCTTTGTCACTCCAACAATAACAATGGAGTTACTTCACTGCCTGCTACTGGCATGGCACAGGGTTGCTATCAATTAACTGGTTATAATTTATTTTAAGGTTCAAAGGTCAAAGACAAAAGGTGACTTTTTTTAAACGTTACGTAACATGATGGCTGATCACGTTAATTTGATTAGGCATAATTGTATCAAAATTGACCTGCAGAAATGACTTGGGAGAATTTGTACTTGGTTTCCAATTGCCATGTTGAAATACTACGCCTAAATATCAAAGGGTGCAACAACTAATTCAGTGACTACTTAACACCGCATAAGGTCTGTGTATAAAGTACATTTCTAGAGACAGGAAGGAATGCAAAATGTTGTAAAGTAAAAACCGTAGCTTTTATGCTGCTTTTGTAAGAGTGTAGGTCTGGCTTAATAGTGATATCAATTGCAGTTAAGAAATGATTATCTGGTGTACTTGTCAATTTAACAATGTAAAGCGACCGTAAGTGAACTGGACCTGCCAGACAATGTAAAGAAACTTGCCTGGATTAGTGCAGCGCCAACAACACTCAAGAAGCTTGATGGCATTCAGGACATGACAACCCACTTGACTGGCACCCCATCTACAACTTTCAACAGTCAATCCTTCCATCACCAATGCAGAGTGGCACCAATACATACCACATGCAAGATGCATTACAGCAGCTCCTTTGATCGCACATCTCAAACGCACAACCTTTGTTGTGTAGATGTATGGGAATACTTCTGTCTGCAACTCACAAACCATTTTCATTTGGAAGTATGTTGCTGTTTCTTTGCCCCTCCCTATACTGGATCAACATCCTGCAGAACCCTAGCAGTACTAGGGTTATATAAACATTACATTAACTGCAGCAGTTCAAGGTGGTGGTTCAATACCAATTTTTCAAGAGCACTTTGAAATGGGCAAGAAATGCTGGCTTTGACCAGCTATGAAAAAAATAAAAGAACCTTCATTTGTTATTTAATAATATATTCATACTAATATAGTGATGTAGTAATAAATTAAGGCGTTACCTCAGTTTGAGAAAAGTTAATACATTTACAAATGTTGAAATTGCTGTTTTAGTGTTTCCCAAAGAGCTGCATAAAAGCACTAGGCTTTCCTTCATGTATCTTGATTTGATAATTTTCAATTTCAAAACGTTTGTACAACTGAATAACTCTGCTTTTTAAAGAAACTTGACAACAGAACATTAATTAGAAATAAAAACAGAAATGCTGGAGAAACTCAGGAGGTCTGGCAGTATCTGTGAAGAGAAAACAAACTCAATGTTGTGACTCTTTTTCAGAATAATGCTACTTCACTCCACTGAACACTGAAAAATATCTGCAAAGTAGGTGTGTGTTTGGATACAGCAGAAGTGACCTCCTTCAAATTGTTAAATTTGTGGATATATCCTAAATTCATCAATGAGAATGCAGTGCTGAGTTCAAACATTTTAAAAAGATTTTCCCTTCCCTCCAAATATAGGAAAATAAGATATCTACTCAGCCTTTCAAACACATTGAGCCATTCAATTAGATTATGGCTAACCTATATTTTTACACCATTTATCTATCTTCATCACATATCTCTTAGTGCCCTTACCAAAATTAAGTCATTCAATCTCAGCCCGGAAAATTTAAATTTACCACATCTCCAAGTTTTCAGGGAACGAGATTTTAACTCACCTCGCTCAAGCAAATGTTTGCTGATTTCACCAGAGGAAGTAGTTTCTCGTATTTGAATATCATGATAATTTTAAACACCTCAATTAGATCACTCCTCAAACCTTCTAAATTAAAAATTATGTCAACCAAGAGTGCTTTAAGCTCTTTTTATCCTTGCAAAATTATACTGTACCAATTCAAACACAAAACTAACTAATAGTGAATAAAAAAAACTTATATTACATAAAGATATGAAACAATATGAGACAAATATGTTGTCAATGTGAGTACTGAGTCACAATTTGTGGGCGGCACGGTGGCACAGTGGTTAGCACTGCTGCCTCACAGCGCCTGAGACCTGGGTTCAATTCCCGCCTCAGGCAGAACCCAAATCCTTAAAATCAGTGGCTGGCCTTCCTAGATATTCTCTAATCAACCTATTCAGAGACGTATTGTTCACTTCTGGTTTGTGTGGAACTTGAACCCGGGCCTCCTGGCTAAGAGGCATGGACCACTGCACCACAACAGACCAATGGCTGACCTCCTAAAAATGTTGCTCGGTGTTCAGGAAGACAATCATTGCCCTATTGATTGAGTGACAATTTAAGTCTATTATGTGGAATGGGTGCATTCCATATGATGATAAGGTAAGTCAGTAGTTGTTCCCTAGTTACTCCTGAAAGCAAACATAAAAAAAAAAGTACTTTTCTTCTTTATTAATGCCAATTCTAAACATCTGAAATATGTGTTTAAATTATAGAGTCACATAGCACAGAAACCAACCCTTCAGTCCAACTCATCTGTGCCAATCAGGTTTCCCAAAGTGAACGGATTCCATTTGCCTGTATTTGGCCAAGATTCCTCTAAACCTTTTTTTGTTCATGTCCTGTCCAAATGTCTTTTACAAGTTGTAACTGTACCTACATCTACTACTTCCTCTGGCAACTCATTGCATATAGGGACCATCCTGTGTGAAATTATTACAATATCTGCGGAATTGTTTTCCACGGTTTCAGTTACCCGCAATTTACCACGGCCCGAACATATTATAGAAAACCTTCCCGAACCAGGGACCAGGGGGCTGCTGGGAAGGTAAATTTCCACATTTAAATTAATGGGTTCACTCCTATCCATGTTTTTGGACTTCTGCGGTAGGTTTGGGAACATATCCCCTGCAGGTACGCAGGGGACTACTGTACTCAGTTAGTTGCACAAAATTAGAATTAATTTCATTAATATGCTTACATAAGCCTTAGGCAGGGAACCTCCAATATAATCTGATCATGGCAAACCTTGAAAAGACATTTTAACACTAATTATCATAATATCGTTAGATGAATTAATGATTCTGAGCTTGGATTTTTAAGAATAAGTTAGTAATTTGCTAAATACGTTATTCTAAAATAAGACAACTGTTAATAACACAATTACACATCATTTTCATGTTAAGAAACACTTGTACCTACCAGTTGATGGAGGAGTAGGAGAAGACGGTGATGTTAAAGGAGAACTAGCACCAGAGCCTGAAGAGAAAATTATAAATTGAAAAGGAATAAATACTCAAATTTTATTTATTCAATACTGACAAATAAATATTTTGTTTTAAAATGCTGAAAGAACTACCAAAGTGGTCATCAGCCCAATGTTTCCTTAAATGTCATAAGCATTCCTTCCCATGTTCTACAATGCTACAAATCAATAGAAATGCTCAAATTGGTCTGGGGATAAAACACAATTTTCAACTACATGTCCTTTGTAGTTCATTTGTAGTGTGTTCATTGCATTGACTAGGCTGGATTCTGTACAACTCACAGATGAAATACTGGATCTCAAATTGACTGAAGCTTATAAAATCCATGGAACCCACTGAAATCTTTTGGCTCAGTGATGAAAAAGTCCTACTAAAAGTTTTTTTGCATTCCCAACAGCAAACAGAACAAAAGCTTTATTTGATTGTTGATGCTTGCTTAATAGTGTGATCAGATGACTTGTTTGAGATCAGCACTATACAACCTTCATTTGGCACCACGTGCTACACATTGACATCTGAGCAATATGTAATCTGCAAAAATAAAGGTGAACAGTAGCAGTTTGTTTTCTTCATTTTTCGACTCTGCCTTTCAAAATATGGATATTGATCATAGCTTTTGTGTAAATATGTAAAATTATGGACTTTGAATAAAAACTAAATTTACAATTGTAAGAACAAGTAGGTTTAGTCTTTTAAGGCATGGCACAACCGCACAGCAGTTCGCACTTCTGCCTCACAGTGTCAAGGACCTGGGTTCAATTCCAGTCCTGGGTGACTATCTGTGGGGAGATTCACAGTCTCCCCATATCTGTGTGGGTTTCCACAAGTGCTCGTTTCCTCTCCCAGTCCAAAGATGTGCAGATTAGGTGGACTGGCCTTGCTCAAATAGTCATAGTGTCCAGGGATGTGTAGGCTAAGTAGATCAGCCGGAAACGGCAGGGACAGACCACTATAAACACTGGAGGAAACATCAAAGAAGCGCTTCGCAGGAGGCTCCCAAGCACTGATGATGTCGCCTAGCCAGGGGACGAAACGTTTGCAACAAAAACTTCCATCTCGGCGAACAGAACCACAACATAGGAATTATATGATTCTATATTCCCCTTAAAATTAATCATTTTAAAAGATGTAATGAAGAAAAATGTATGAACAACCTTCAGAGGATGCCATCTTTCAGATTAGATGTTAAAACAAAGCCCCGGGTCTCAGGTAGACATCAAAGGCCGCTCAGAACTATTTTGAAGAGCAGACGAATTATGACTACATCCTATAGCTCAATGAACATAAATTATCTGGTCATCGTCAGATTGCTGTTTGGGGTGTTTTATCTGCCCAAATGGGGGCACACAACAGTGATCACACTTTAAAATTACTTTACTTTCTGAACTCCAAGGCTCCACAGAAATGAAAGTCTATGTTCCCCTTTCTTTAAATTCATAAAACATTAAAAATACTTACAATTTACTGAATTAAACCTTGGTACTTTTCACATGTCAAACTGGCAAATGAAGGAGTAGGCCATTCGACCCTTTGAGCTTGCTCAACCATTCAGTACAATCCTGACGGATTGTCCAATTCACTACCCTGTATCCACCCTCTTCCCATTCCATTTAATCCCTTTAACCCCAAGACCTATATCCAACTCCTTGAAAACATTCAATGTTTTAACCTGAACTATTTTCTGTGGCAGAGAATTCCATTGGCTCGGTGAAGAAATTCCTCCTCATCTCAGTCCTAAATGGCCGACTGCATATCCTTAAACGTTTGACCTTTTTAGGGTGTAGGTTTGCTCACTGAGTTGTAGATTTGATATCCAGACGTTTCATTACCTGGCTAGGTAACATCATCTGTGGCGACCTCCAAGTGAAGCTTCACATGGAGGTCGCCACTGATGATGTTACCCAGCCAGGTAATGAAACGTCTGGATATCAAACCTACAGCTCAGCGAGCAAACCTACACCCTAAACCTCAACCTGAGCTACAAACCTTCACAAATTTTGACCTTTTGTTTATGGACTCCCCATCCTTCCTGCATTTACCCTGTCTAGTCCTGTTAGAATTTTATAGGTTTCTGTGGGATCTTCCCTCATTCATCTGCATTCCAGTGAATACAGTCCTAACCAGTTTCTTTTCGTATGTCAGCCCTGTCATCTCAAGAATCAGTCAGGTAAACTTTCACTGCACTCTCTCCATAGGCAGAATATCCTTCCTCAGATAAGGAGACCAAAACAGCGCACACCAAGACCTTGTACAATTTTTTTTCCTTATTCACTCTTGGGATGTGGGTGTCACTGGCTCTGCCAGTCTTTTTGCTGAGCCTTTTTGCCCTGGAGGTGGTGGTGATGAGCTGTTTTCTTGAATTGCTGCAATGTGCTGTAGGTAGACTGACAATGCAGTTAGGGAGAGAATTCCAGGATTTTGACCCAGCAACACTGCTGGAACTGAGATATATTTCCAAATCAATTGGAGGAAATCAACTTTGCTCATGTACTTGAGTCCTTTCACTGTGAATCCTATCATGTGCCTTCATCATCAGCTGCACCCACACCTTGAGTAACTGATGTCATTCAGATAATAATCTGCCTTTCTGTTTTTGCTACCCAAGTGAATAACCTCACATTTACATACATTATACTTTGTCTGCCATAAGTTTGCCCACTCACTCAACTTGTACAATTCACACTGAAGCATCTCTGCATCCATCCCACAGTTCACCCTCCCACCTTGCTTTGTGTCACCAGCAAACCTAGAGATATTACATTTACTTTCCTCACCTAAATAATTAGAATGTGCTTTGAATAGCTGGGGTACAAGTATTGATCCCTGCACTACCTCACTAGTCACTGGCGTCTCAAAAAAAAAACACCCATTCATTCCTTCTCAGTTTCCTGTTTGCCATAACGTTCCCCATCCATTTTAGTATTCTGTCCCCAATCCTCTGCACTTTAAGTTACATTCTTTTTCAATTAGGTTAGTGTGGGCAGCATCCATTGAGAATGAGTTGCACTGTACAAAACTTTGACATTTAATTAAAACCAATATATTCAGTAGCTCCATTTGAACATTACCCTAAGAGTTTATTGAAGAATGGCCCAGGAATTTTAACTATTAAAAATAACTTCAAAACAGATATCGTTCTTCACTGAACTTGAAATAATTAATTCTTTTCAAATTAAAGAAAACATACCAGAGTTCACATTGTTTGAGTTGCTGCTTTTAGCTGAGATGTCCACTTCATTTTCAGTTACAGACTGCTTTGATTTCTGCTCATAAGAAAAAGCATATTTTATTTTAAAAGACTGAGAAACACCTATGAAATACAACTATACCATACTTTGGTCATGCAATCAGAGAAACAGCAAACTTCAATGTATCGTGCAATGCTCATTAAAAATGAACATGCAATAAAGCAGATAAAAGTATAAAATATAGATAGCTGCAAATTAATTCAGAAAAGCTAAAGGACAAGTAAAATAATGTAACTAGACCTCTCTTGAATCAATTTTTGTTACCTTGGCTTGCTACAATAAAAGAACAGAAGAGTTTTATTATTTAAGAAACAAAGCCACAGTTTTATAGAGTTATTTGGACTAAAATTGAATATTAATTTAAAAATATGAACAAAATTAAATATCATCTTTACTAAAGAAAGGCATCCTATGATTGCATTGTTTTTCTAGTACATCTCTTAAGCAAGCTGTTCAGTTTGAATGATCATTAGTAAAGGCATAGGAATGCCATCTAGGAGTGCTACATCACTGGTTAGTGCAGAAGCACCACCCTTCCAGTCAGAAGAGTAGACTACTTGGCCAACTTTCTGGTGTTCTGTAAAGTGCTGCCTGCTGAGTTCCAGGCCAGGGAGCCTTGATACTGCTAGTGTTACCTTCCTAATGCCCAAGTCGAACCTGGAGCCAATATCTCTCACCCCAAGCACGAGGAAACTGTCCGGTTGAACAGCAGCACTACAACGTGATCTCTTCTGCACTCTCCCCATCCCCCCATACCCTGAACTTTGACCACAGTAGGGCCATCTGCACATGCCCCAACTGGTATGATATTATGATGCAGGGAATGTAGTGGCAGCAGCCACAGAGGCAGAGATTCATTCTGAATCAGGGACATCTGTTGCCAGTTACTGACATCACCGTCACCATCTGTGCATGCAACCATTTTCACAGCCATCTTTACTTGTGTGCTAATCATTTCATTTATTAAAATTTTAGAATAAATGTTAAAACAATAATGTTTTAAAATCTTTTTAACTTTAATTTACCTTTCTTGCCAAAGTCTTCCTCCTCTTCTTCTCTTCCTCTGATCCATGATGAGATTGTGCCCGTGTCAGCCTCTTATACCGATGAAGCTTTTGGAAAAGAAACAAATTGAAATGATGATTCCTGGCAGCATTAGAAAATGTACAAATTATGTTCTAACTATTCTACTAGTTTGTGCTGATATACTTGACTTTCTGCTTATCAGTGGGAAAGTAGGAAAGATTTTTGCCCTGCTTTCACAGGGTACTGGTGCCATTGTATTGTGTGTGGCTAAGGTACCAACTCACTTCAACCCTGCCACCATTTTGGGCCTTCTGCCAGTGATTTCTGCATTATCTAAATCAGGTCAGGTCCTCATTAACCTATGCATATCTGGGTCCTCAGACACAAATAGAATCCTGAGGGAGCTATGTGAAGCATTGTACAAGTATCTGCCATAAATTCTCTACTCCAGAAACCTGGTGAATAGAAAGGGACTGTTAGAAGGCAAGGTTAAAATTATTTCATTGGGCACAGGAGAAGTACTCCCCCGGTATCCACAAGATCAATGTGATCCTCTATAATCTATAACCAATCTCACCTTCCTACTGGTTGGGTCAGCTTATGAAATGCCTACAAATGTGCAGAATCAGACCTAGAAATCTGCAACAGTACACGTTTTTGAAACACGCAAGACTCAGTCCTTAAAATGCAACAGGCCTCTCAGCAAAAGGCCCGCTCTTAAAATAAAAAAGATCAGATGGTTTTCTTGTCAGTCAATCTGTTCAGACATGTTATGACACACCTTTACAGCAGGTGGGACTTGAATATGAACTTTCTAGCCTAAAGGTAAGGACACGGTCACTGCGCTGTCAGAGGCCCTGACATGTTTTCCACATTTAGACAGAACATTCATCATTTAAAGCATACAGAAGTAGTTACAATCCAGAAAATAGAAATCTAACTTCTTCAGAATTATTCAATCTCTTCTTCATTTCTCATTTCAGAGAGTGATGCTTGCTAATTTACTGTGTCACAGGTGCTAGTCAACCATTTGTTTTGCATAAATTCAGATAAAGAAAGATGACAGGCTTTTCAATTGTGGTGAAACAATCCTAATCCTACCTCCAATGCGTTAATGTGCACCTTCCAATGGTGTTCAAGACAACTGTATTCAAACATTCAAGACTAGGTGCCTGAACTGATTTTTTTTCCCCTTCATGATCCAAGGACAGGCAGACTAGACTAGGTTAGATTAGATTCCCTATAGTGTTGGAAACAGGCCCTTCGGCCCAACAAGTGCAAATCAACTCTCCAGAGAGTAACCTGCCCAGACCCATTTCCCTCTTACTAATGCACCTAACACAATGGGCAACTTAGTGTGGCCAATTCACCTGACCTGCACATCTTTGGATTGTGAGAGGAAAAAGTTTAAGCACCTTGCACATATACTTTTGCCACATTGGTTTATAATATTAATTCCACAGAAGTTTTCTATTTAGTCAGCAGTAAATGAGAGTGCTTTAAAAAAAAAACAACATTCAAAACAAATGAGAAATTTCAATAAACCGCAGAAATCCTCGATGTTGTAGCTCTAATATACAGCCAAACCTGCACTGAAACATCAAGTATAATCAGGAATATTTTGCACTCTGATCACATACTAGATATGTTTGAAATAAAGGAATGCTGATCTTGATTTCACTTTAGATTTGGATTGTAAAGTCAAATATTCATGAGGCTGCCACAAATTGCATGATACAAATATCAGATTACCTCTAAATCAGGAAAGCTGTTACGTGAAGTTTTAGTTAGATGAACCATCTTAGCACATGGACTGACTCAGAGAGAAACCTCAGATGTCACTTACAGTCTAAACATGCAACAAACTCCTCACCTCGTCACATAGAACTCAGGCAAAAGCCAAGCACATCACTGACAACATGTTAACTGCAGCCAAAAAAAAAGCTGAAAATAGCAGACTGAATGCAGACAGAGCTAAGACATTTCTACACTTCTCTACATTATCAATAACAACACCATGTTCCAAGAGAGAAATGCACTTTGAATCCAAAATGATATTTACTCTTCCAGAATGGCGTCATTTTAATTTCTAGACATGTTACAGACTTAACACTGTAGTCTGGGTTGTTTTATTTAAAAGTAAGGGCCTGTTCAACTCACAGCTCTTTGTTCTTGATTTAGCTTGTTCTCCATGCATTCTTTTGCTGTTTTTAAGGCTTCCTTCAGTTTTGTAGGAATCTGCCACAAAAATAATTCCAAATGTTAGACACTAGTCCATTTCTTTTTGCAGCTTTCTACAAGTATGAATAGTATTTAAAGTGCTTTCCTTGGGAAGAAATAGCTATTTCCTCAAAATTAGAAAAGTTATTCATTTGTGTAATTTTTTGTAAATCATTAACAACCAAATCAGAAAATTTTTAGAAACTCCATTTGCCTGGCGTGTTTTCATGTTTTCAAAAAATCAAAAGCATATGAAGAGGTTTTTGCTATTCATTCATTTGAAACTTTCATAATGGCTGGCCAGTGTATCAACTCCGTCCATCTCCCTGAAAACAAAAGATGCTGGAGATCACAACAGATTACACACCATCCATGGAGAGAAAGCAAACATTTTCAGTCTAGATGACTCTTATAGAGTCATAGAGATGTACAGCATGGAAACAGACCCTTCGGTCCAACCCGTCCATGCCGACCAGATATCCCAACCCAATCTAGTCCCTCCTGCCAGCACCCGGCCCTATCCCTCCAAACCCTTCCTATTCATATACCCAGGAGAATCGACATGAGCCCTCATTCCTGAGGAAGGGCTTATGCCCGAAACGTCGATTCTCCTGCTCCTCAGATGCTGCCTGGCCTGCTGCGCTTTTCCAGCACCACACTTTTCAACTCTGGTCTCCAGCATCTGCAGTCCTTACTTTCTCCTATTCATATACCCATCCAAACGCCTCTTAAATGTTGCAATTGTACCAACCTCCACCAATTCCTCTGGCAGCTCATTCCATGTATGTACCACCCTTTGTGTGAAAAAGTTGCCCCTGAGGTCTCTTTTATATCTTTCCCCTCTCACCCTAAACCTATGCCCTCTAGTTCTGGACTCCCCAACCCCAGGGAAAAGAATTTGCCTATTTACTCTATCCATGCCCCTCATAATTTTGTAAACCTCTATAAGATCACCCCTCAACCTCCGATGCTCCAGGGAATACAGTCCCAGCCTGTTCAGCCTCTCCCTGTAGCTCAGATCCTCCAACCCTGGCAACATTCTTGTAACTCTTTTCTGAACCCTTCCAAGTTGCACAACATCTTTCCGATAGAAAGGAGACCAGAATTGCACGCAATATTCCAACAGTGGCCTAACCAATGTCCTGTACAGCCGCAACATGACCTCCCAACTCCTGTAGGAGAAAGTGAGGACCGCAGATGCTGGAGTTCAGAGCTGAAAATGTGTTGCTGGAAAAGCGCAGCAGATCAGGCAGCATCCAAGGAGCAGGAGAATCAACGTTTCGGGCATGAGCCCTTCTTCAGGAATGAGGAAAGTGTGTCCAGCAGGCTAAGATAAAAGGTAGGGAGGAGGGACTTGGGGGAGGGGCGTTGGAAATGTGATAGTGGAAGGAGGTCAAGGTGAGGGTGATAGGCCGGGGTGGGGGCAGAGAGGTCAGGAAGAAGATTGTAGGTTAGGAAGGCGGTGCTGAGTTCGAGGGATTTGACTGAGACAAGGCGAGGGGAGGGGGAAATGAGGAAACTGGAGAAATCTGAGTTCATCCCTTGTGGTTGGAGGGTTCCTAGGCGGAAGATGAGGCGCTCTTCTTCCAACCGTCGTGTTGCTATGGTCTGGCGATGGAGGAGTCCAAGGACCTGCATGTCCTTGGTGGAGTGGGAGGGGGAGTTGAAGTGTTGAGCCACAGGGTGGTTGGATTGGTTGGTCCGGGTGTCCCAGAGGTGTTCTCTGAAACGTTCCGCAAGTAGGCGGCCTGTCTCCCCAATATAGAGGCGGCCACATCGGGTGCAGCGGATGCAATAAATGATGTACTCAATACTCTGACCAATCAACCAAACACCTTCTTCACTACCTATCTGCGATTCCACTTTCAAGGAGCTATGAACCTGCACTCCAAGGTCTTTTCATCAGAGTTGATGTGAGATGTGGAGGGGACAGCATTTACGCAATAGTGATGGTGGGTGGGTGGGTGGGTTGGGGTAAACAGAGAAGTGCACTGGGGGAGAAAGGGTGCTAATAGTGCAGATTAAGTGATCAGAATGCGAGAATGGCAAAACAATGGTGTGTCTAACTGCCAGACTGGAAAGAAAAGACAGTCCCACTAGGATGGGGGGCAAGGGAATGTAACAAGTCATAGGGAATGTAACAAATAAAGCTAAAAGGGAAGAAATGGGAGTGATTTTACAATTTGAAGGTGTTGAACTTAACCTTAAGGCCAGAAGGTTGTAAAGTGTCTGAAGATGAGATGTTGTGATTCACTAGAACATTGCAGCATGCCGATGATAGACAAGTGGGCATGTGAGCAGGATGGTGTTAAATTAACTGGCTACAGGAAGGTTGAGGCAAAGTGGTTACCCAATCTACATTTGGTTTCTCCAAGGTAGAGTAGGGCACACTGGGTGCTGTGAATACACAAGATCGATGTGCCCACCATTGTTCCTTATTGCTCAATAGCCTTATCTCAAAAAAAAGTATCAATTTCAGTTTTGAAAATTTCAACTGATTGTGTATCCACAGTCATTTGCAACTGGGGTAGGGAGTTATGTTTTTGACTATGATCCGGGGGGAATTGTATGTCCCACATTTCCACTATTACTTGTGTAGAACTAGTGCTTACTTAGCAAATGGATCTGAACATTGGGAAAGATTGCTAACAATGCTCGAGAAAGATATTTTAAACTTGTGTAGGTCGGGGTCTTGTGTATTAAAAGATGCAGCTTCTAGCACATGTAAACATGCCACACTGCAAGCCCAACTGACTGGCCTAAATTTGTAGACAACAAAAACACATCATGCAGTGTGCCTTTTTCAAATCAATGATGATGGTCATTGCTGGTACATTTCTCAGGGCAATGCTCTCACCAATCAAATCAACCTGCCTGTTATAAAATGTCAACAGTGCTTGGTAGTCAACTGTCAATCATCATTTGGTACAGTATATCACAAAGATCAAAGAAAATTTACAGCCCAGGAACAGGCCCTTCGGCCCTCCAAGCCTGAGCCGATCCAAATCAGCTGTCTAAACCTGTCGCCCAATTCCTAAGCATCTGTATCCCTCTGCTCCGTACCTACCTATGCATCTGTCCAGGCGCATCTTAAATAAATCTACAGCGCCTGCCTCCACTATCTCTGTTGGCAATGCATTCCAGACACCCACCACCCTCTGTGTGAAGTACTTACCGCATGTATCCCCCTTAAACTTCCCACCTCTCACCTTAAAGCATGAGCTCTCATTATTGAATCCTTCAACCTGGGAAAAAGTTTGTCTCTATCCACCCTGTCTATACCCTTCATGGTTTTGTAAACCTCAATCAGGTCCCCCCTCAAACTCCTTTTCTCTCGTGAAAATAAACCTAACCTACTCAACCTCTTCATAGCTAGCACCTTCTATACCAGACAACATCCTCGTAAACCTTCTCTGCACCCTCTCCAAAGCGTCCACATCCTTTTGGTAATGTGGTGACCAGAACTGTGCACAGTATTCTAAATGCAGCCGAACCAATGTCTTGTACAATTTTAATATGACTTGCCAGCTCTTATACTCAATACCCCGTCCAATGAAGGCAAGCATACTATATGACTTTCTGGACCCTCTCCAATTTAATAATATCCTTTCTAAAGCAGGGTAATCAGAACTGCACATAGTACTCCAGAAATTCCCTGGCTTTTCCTTGCAGCCTTTCTTAAGTAAAGGCACAGCATTAGCCAACTGCTATGCTTCAGACACCTCTCCTGGGGCAGTCAATATCTTTGTTAGTGGCCCTGCAATTTCTTCCTTAACTTCCAACAATGTCCTGGCATACACTTGATCAGATCCAGGGGCCTTATCCACCTTTATATGTTTTAAGACCTCCAGCACATCCTCTTCTGTAATGTGGACTCTTCTCAAGAAATCACTTTGTTTCCTTGAGATCCGTCGCTTCCATGTCTTTCTCCACAGTAAATATGAAACAAAATCTTCATTTAGGATCTCATCCATGTCCTGTGGTCCTACACATAGATGGCCCCATTGATTTCTAACAGACATTTTCTCTCCCTAGTTATTCTTTTGCCCTTAATATACAAGTAGAATCTCTTTGGATTCTCCTTAACTTTATTTGCCAAAGCTATCGCATGTCCCCTTTTTGCCCTCTTGACTTTCCTCTTAAGTGTAATCCTACACCCACTTTAGTCTTCAAGGGATTCACTTGATACCAGCTGTCTATACCTGACATATGCCTCCCTCTTTGTCTTGACCAGAGCATCAAGATCTCTAGTCATCCAGTATTCTGGATTAGTGATGCTGGAAGAGCACAGCAGTTCAAGCAGCATCCAAGGAGCTTCGAAATCGACGTTTCGGGCAAAAGCTGGTCCCTATCCTACCAGACCTGTCCTTCACACTAACCAAGCACCAAGTAGGCCACCAGTGGCGTTAATACATTGAATGGTCAAACTACTGAGTTTATGACAGATGGAGAAAAGCAGTTCATAGGCCACTAATTTACCTTTGACTTCAGAGCAGAGGAATCACATTTTCAGATCTGAACAGAGTTTAGACCCACCACAAGAGAAATTTAGTTTGTGAAGCCTTCAAACTGAGATTTTGTCTAGAAGCTTGCAAGTTGCCAGAACAGAAGAGAGGTTAGGCTACAAGATTAGAAAGGCTTCATACCAGCAGGAAGAAACTGTAAAACTGCTTCAACAGTCCCAAGAAGGGAACGGTAATAAAAAGTCTTTTTAAAATAAGAAATTAAGGAGTTGAGTTAGCAGTGATATTTCTCTGGAATTGAGCATTTGTGAAAGGATATTAGTAGGAAAAGACTGAATCTTTGATTTAATGATTTATGTTAAGAACTTCCTAAAATGTCTTATATATAGCTTTGTTTTTTCTCTTCTTCCATATAATAACCTGGTCACCTTTAGTTAAACAACATTTTCAGTCATACATATATTCAGTATGTAATTTACCATGGTAAGCAACTGAATAAATTAAAATTTGAGCTATCAAACCAGGTTTCATTCTGGGATCTGAATTGTTCAGTATTACCATCAACTGGGATCTTAACACTATGAACCATCAACAGAGAAACCAATCATAACAAATCTAACATTGCCATTGTTGAATCTCCTATCAATATCCTGGGAGTTACCATTGATCAGAAACTGAACTAGACCAGGCAAATAAATATCATGGCCACAAGAGAACATCCAAGACTAGGAATTCTGTGGTGAATGAGTCACCACCTGTCTCCTCATTGCCTGCCTACCATCTAAAAGGCACATCAGGAGTGTGATAGAATACTCTCCGCTTGCTCAGAAGAATGCAGGTCCCACATCGGAAAGGTTTGACACCATTCAGAGTTGAGTAGTCCATTTGCTTGGCACCCCATCCAAGCCCTTAAATATTCATTCCCTCCACCACCAATGCACAGTAGCAGAGTGTGTGCCATCTACAAGATGCACTGCTGTAGCTCAACAAAGATCCTCCAACCAACACTTTCCAAATCTATGACCTCTAGCAGCTACAAGGAGAAGGGCAGCAGATGCCTAGGAACACTATCACCTTCAGGTTCCCCTCCAAGCCACTCAACAACCTGACATGGAACAATATCACTGTTCCTTCACTGCCAGCCAGTGCATCAAAATCCTGGAACTCCCATCCTAACAGTTCCTCTAACTCAAGGGCAGCTTATCACCAACTTCGCCAGGATAATTAGGGACTGACAATAAACATTAGCCTAGCCAGTAACACATATGATGAATGAATGAATGAATGAAGAAAACAGAAAAGGCTAATTTCATAACAGGGGAATGTATCAAAGTTTTTTTTTAAATTATGAAACAATCTGACATATAAATAGGGATGAGTTCTTTTTCTTTTACACATGGGGAGACAAATTCCACGAAGTAAGACATCACTGAAAAAATGGCAACAGGAAATTAGGAAGAAAGCTCTTTACCCAATGAGTGACTCAAAAACGGAATATGTGATCTCAGTAAAAAAATTAAGCTGTTTGCTTATAAATCTTAAGCACACACCACTTCAGTAAAGTGTACAAAAGCCTTACCTTAAATTGGGGCTTTTCAGTATTATGCAGCACAACATCATTGAATAACCTGAAAGGTGACAAGGAAATAATCATTAAAACATTAAATCTTTAAAAATGACCTATTTGTTCGTTTTTTATTTGGAGGTTTGGCATCAATAGACAATAGGTCATTCTGCCCTTCGAGCCTGCACCATCATTCAATATGATCATGGCTGATCATCCTTAATCAGTATCCTGTTCCTGCCTTATCTCCATAACTCTTGATTCCACAATCCTTGAGAGCTCTATCCAACTCTTTCTTAAATGAATCCAGAGACTGGGCCTCCACTCCCCTCTGGGGCAGAGCATTCCACACACCCACCACTCTCTGGGTGAAGAAGTTCCTCCTCATCTCTGTCCGAAATGGTCTACCCCGTATTTTTAAGCTGTGTCCTCTGGTTCGGCACTCACCCATCAGCGGAAACATGTTT
>NC_057727.1:33760727-33823516 GCF_004010195.1 Chiloscyllium plagiosum | reverse complement strand
TCTTTCTTCCTTTTTGGAATGAACTGATCCTGCAACTTCTGCATTATACATAGAAATATCCGCCATTGTTCCTCCACGGTCATCCCTGCTAAGGTATTGCACCATTCAACTTTGGCCAGCTCCTCCCTCATAGCTCCATAGTTCCCTTTATGCAACTGAAAAATTGTCACTTCCGATTGTACCCTCTCCCTTTCAAATTGCAGATTGGAGCTTATTGTATTATGGACACTACTTCCCAATGGCTCCTTCACTTCGAGGTCCCTGACTAATTCTGGTTCATTGCACAATACCAGATCCAGAATTGCCTTCTCCCTGGTCGGCTCCAGCACCAGCTGTTCTAAGAATCCATCTCTGAGGCACTCCACAAAGTCTCTTTCTTGAGGTCCAATACCATCCTGATTCTCCCAGTCTACCTGCATGTCGCACTCCCCCATAACAAGTGTAGTAACATCCTTGCGACAGGCCAATTTGAGCTCCTGATTTAACTTACGTCCGACATCCAGACTACTGTTTGGGGGCCTGTAGATAACTCCCAAGAGGGTCTTTTTACCCTTAGTATTTCTCAGCTCTATCCACAGTTCTGCATTAAAGGATTGCTACTCTTCCTTATCAAGTAGGACCAAACAAACCTGCAGTATACAAATATTTGAAGAAAACAAAATTGAAATGATTTCTTTGAAAACATAAAGCACCATTATACTTATTTCTAAAACACCTTGGTCATGATTGCTCAATTTAGAGGAATGGTTCACCAGCAAGAATTTATGGATGTCTGGAGGTCCATAGGGATCTTCCAAGAGTTTGCAAAATACTGTCAAAAATCTTACAAAGAATCCAGCTGTATAGTGGATGATGTGGGTAGTAAAGGTAGCCTTGGTGTGAGCCTTGTAGCCACCACATACAACAGTGGCTTAGCGTTTCCAATCAATTGGGAAATGCACATGGAGGGGTTACAAGCAGCACAGAGATTGCTATGTTGAGCACTAAATGTCTAAATACCTGCCTTCCTAAACGTATTAAAACACTCTTCACTTCATATGGAAAACTATATATGATTAATGAAATGGGGCCGGGTTCAGTGAAGTTCACTTAAAAGAGATTCTACTGCTAAAATTAATTCAGAACCACTGACTTAATAAAAAATGTCGATTGATAGGAACCTTAAAATAATTGATCACAAAATTCTTGTCGAAAATCCAGAAGCTCTGTGATAAAAGAACATTACAATATTCTAGTTATGAAGCAAAAACAAATACCAGTTTGAAAAATGTTTGTGTTTCCGCAGACAAGATACATGCTCGAATACTTGAAAGTTTCCATTCTGCTAAACAATAGTCTGGGAAACAGTGATCAAAAACTTGAGACCACATTGACGATACCTAACACCTAAAAACACTGGTAGTGGATATGGATGTCACAGTGGGCCTCAAACTCTATGCCAGGGCTCATTCCATATCAGTATATCTATTATTTCAGTCAGTTTGCTGTGTGTAAATCTCATGGAGAGATGGCAGATATCTTACTCCACAGGGTCCATTTAGCCAATGAAGCATCAGAGTCAAAACAATTTTATCAGTCTGCTAGTTTCCCCAGAATCCAACACGAATTTCTCTCAATGAGTCACTTGAGTCTTGCATTAAATGCATAAGTATTTTTCTACAAAAATATCCAATTGTTTTGTTAATGGCAACTGAAAATCCCACAATATCATCATATTAGGCAGTAGCAACACAATGTGTGGGTTCCTGTCTGGAGTTTGTTCTGTCTGTGTTTACTTTTTTCCACCTTCTTTCTTTGTTTTTTCTTACTTCAACTTTCTTATTTTATGCAGAGTGTTTGGCAGCTTCAGCGCATCTGATGGAAGATTTCTTCCCGGCAGTAGTGGCAGAGGAAGTGGAATGTGCGCTCCTGGTGGTGACAGTGAAGAAGGGAGTGGGTTTGTGTTCCTGGCAGCAGTGGTGGAGGAGGGAGGCGAGAATGAATCCCCAGAGAGACGAGTTTGGGCCCAGTGCCCAGTGGCCTCAATAGTAGCTGCACTGCCGAGATTGGCCCAGCTCAGACTCGTGGCGGTGACTTCGTTGGTAGAGACAAGGTGGCACCAAAGAGTTGTGACTCCAGCTGGCTGACTGGCTTGTCCTGGTGTTGGCGTGGTTTTTGCATGGCGGTGGAAGAGTCCAGATCCAGGCCCATATAATCCTTTATGCACTTAAGGAGGGCTGTAATATTGAACTTTTAACTTATTTCATGGTTTTCTACTTTATATTTATGATTTTGTACCTAGGTACCTTTCGAACGAAGATGACGCCAGGAATGGCAACTTTGTGCACTTTTCACTGTACTTCTGTACTTGAGCACACATGACAATAAAATCTAATTCTAATTCTATTGAGACAAACCTGTGTTTACCTCTTACCAGAAGCAAGATGATTTCTGTTGGCAAAATATATAGCTGTTTCTTATGCCAACTACATTATTACAGCGTAGCTTCTGTTAGGACAGTGATGCAACATTATCACTGTTATCTGTAAATAACAACGTACATGCCCATACAATACAGCAACCTCCAACATTCATCTAGGACATGAAATAACCTTCTGACAATGCCCAAATAATGCATATGTCATTGCTTCATTTGTACCCACAGAAATTCATATTTGAAGCATTCCATGGTTATATTTTACCGTATGTACAGCAAAACAGGAGTGGCCTGGATCATTTTTATTCATGCTTATTTATGCAAGTGCTGAACAGAAATCGTAATTCTTTATGCAAATCTGTAAACAACAAAGACGTGATTTTCCTTCTCATATCCATGACAACCTGAAGAATCTGGAAGCTATATTCATCATGAGGATGTTTTCCCACTGTTAGAAAACTAGCTAATTCTAGGAGAGGGATCATACCCTCTCAGTAAAATACGATTTTTCTCTGACCTCTCACTCGTAGCAGTGCCTAGTCAGCCGCTTTTTCACTACTTTCGGTGCTCTGTGTCCACTCTGATATTATTAGCCACAAACACACACTGCTTTGTGTGCATTTTCAATTAATGTCAGAACTCAATAGGTCCTTGAAACGATGATAAAGGACAGATTACACAGTGCTGAAGTGCACTGACTATGAAACACTGCTAAAATAGGAAGATCACAAGTTCAACACACAGCACAGTAACCAATTTCAATGCACAGAGCATTCCAATAGTGACTCCTTCATAATGTTTAAAATCACTTCTGCCACAGAAATATTATTAAAAACCAAAAAAAAAGATAGCACAGGTTATTATTAAGTAGAGAAAATGCCCCAGTTGTTTTTATCTCCCATTACAATTATTTGAATCATCATAGAATCATAGAACCATAGTGTGGAATCAGGCCATTCAACCCATCAAGTCTGCACCAAACAGCATTCCACCCAGACCCACCCCACTACCTTATCCCTATAACCCTGCATTTACCATGGCTAACCCACCTACCTGCACATCCCTGACACTATGGGGCAATTTAGCATGGCCAATCCATCTAACCTGCAGGAGAAAACTGAAGCACCTGGAGGAAAGCCACTCAAGGCATGGGGTGAATATGCATGCTCCACACAGTCAGTCACCCGAGGGTGGAATCGAATCTGGGTCCCTGGCATTGTAAGGCAGCAGTGCGATACACTGAGCCACCATGCCACCCTAAAGACTATTAGGTGAACAAGATTTTTAATTGAATTTTAATTTCATCGTCTAGTGGGATTCGAAACAGAGCACTGCCTGGGGTTCTGGATTGCTAATTCAGTGACATTACCATAATGCCACCACCTCCCCTTGAAGGAAACCAAATATCAATTCAAATGAATTGCATCCTACTGTTCAGTATAACTAGTTTTCTGGAAATTACAAGTGTTGCTCTGAAGCTTCCTGAGATTTACAAAACATATGCATTATTCATAGAAGCAATGCACACACAAGCAAGACAACAGCACAACAACATAAAAATTCTTGCGTAGACCAAAGACAAATCAACCGCCAAGTTACCAGTTGTGCTAAGAAATTTAAAAGGGAGATAAACTTAAACAATTTGTGCATTCCAAAAACAAAAGAGGGAACATTGGTGGAAACAACTAGCAGTCAATCCAAGCGATATATCGACCAAGGACAACATTAAAAAAATGCTTAAACACACAGGATAGATCCATGCTTTAATATCCTCATTCTGTGGAGGTCTTCATTTTGTTCATGTCCTACATTGCAATCCTTTGAATTCTGTCAGATAACAACATTGACACATGGCTCAACATAGAGTCATAGAGGTACAGCATGGAAACCGACACTTCAGTCCAACTTGCCCATGCCGACCAGATATCCCAATCCAATCTAGCCCCACCTGCCAGCACCCACTCCGTATCCCTCCAAACCCTTCCTATGCAATTGTACCAGCCTCCACCACATCCTCTGGCAGCTCATTCCATACACGTCCCACCCTCTGCGTGCAAAGGTTGCCCTTTAGGTCTCTTTTATATCTTTCCCCTCTCACCCTAAACCTATGCCCTCTAGTTCTGGACTCCACGACCCCAGGGAAAAGACTTTGTCTATTTATCCTATCCATGCCCCTCATAATTTTGTAAACCTCTATAAGGTCAGCCCTCAGCCTCCGACGCTCCAGAGAAAACAGCCTCAGCCTGTTCAGCCTCTCCCTGTAGCTCAGATCCTCCAACCCTGACAACATCCTTGCAAATCTTTTCTGAACTCTTTCAAGTTTCACAACATCTTTCCGATAGGAAGGAGGCCAGAATTGCACGCAATATTCCAACAGTAGCCTAACCAATGTCCCGTACAGCCGCAACATGAACTCCCAACTCCTGTACTCAATACTCTGACCAATAAAGGAAAGCATACCAAACGCCTTCTTCACTATCCTATCTACCTGCGACTCCACTTTCAAGGAGCTATGAACCTCCACTCCAAGGTCTCTTTGTTCAGCAACACTCCCTAGCACCTTACCATTAAGTGTATAAGTCCTGCTAAGATTTGCTTTCCCAAAATGCAGCACCTCGCATTTAACGGAATTAAACCCCAACTGCCACTTCTCAGCCCATTGACCCGTCTGTCTAAGGGAAGCCACAAACAGATGCCCAGAGACTCATTGATCAGGCAGTTGGCTGAAGGCAGTGGTGACCAGAAATTCCTTTGCAATAATGGATTCGATGGTACACCTCAAAGTCACTTTCAGAGTGTGAATTTTGCTTCAAGAGTAGTACCACACATTTTATGCGGAGATTCGCAAACTGGTTTACATGTGGCTGGTACAAATTCAGGCAATTCGACACACAAATCTACAAAATAAGGTAACAAAATTAATCGTTGTCCAAATAACTTTCATTTTATCATGTACTGAAAGATAAAAATGGTTGCTGTATTGCTATGAAAATTTCCTCAAGCAGGAAACCTAATCTAAGTGCTTTGTCACTTACGGTGTCTCCAACAGCTGGGCAATTGTTGGCATGTTTGTTTTCCAGGCTTCTGCAGAAAGGATAGACTGCAACACAGACACTGTAAAGAAAAGAAAACTCAGGTTCCATTTTTATGCATCGTCCTACTTCTTGCACACATTTTGTTTCATCAAATGAACCAAAAAAACAGAAGATTAGCAAATATGCACTGGAAAAAATGTATAACATGTAATGAATACCTCACCTACAGTAGCAAGTAGGAAATAGTCAACAAAAATGGACAATGCAGTAGCTTGGAGCTAATAATACAGAATCAGAGACAATGCACAGAAATAAACCATTTAGCTCTGACAGTTACGCTGGCATTCTCTTCAAATGCTGTTTTCTTAATTCAGCTCCAAAAACCTTTGAGAGGCAAATATGATAAACATGAATATCCTCTTCAAAAGGGTATAAGCAGGTAAATTAGCAAGAGAAATCTAATCTGGAGTTCACAAAAACCATGTTCCATCAACTGACACAAGGTGGTTCCAACAGCAGACTCTAACTTATAATGCCCCTGCACAAATTGACCCAATACTAAACTAACAATCTCATTAGATTATAAACACTGACATTAAATCCCACTTGAACAATTGTTCAGTGAATAAATTTATTGTATCATCCTTGGACTTAAAAATCAAAAAACATGAGCAGAGTTATATTAACTACCTCAACTGGAGTAGTAGCAAGGCTGATATAATCAGTTTTACCAGGCTCAGTGCTTTCCTGTGACCATCATCTAAGGATTTTCCAGCCATGAATGTGTGAATAAAAGATAAAAACAGGATCTTAATAGAAAATAACAGCGCAGTACAGGCCCTTTGGCCCTCAATGTTGCACCGACCTGTGAAACCAAATCAGAAGCCCATCTAACCTACATTATTCTATTCTCATCCATATGCCTATCCAATCACCATTTAAATGTCCGTAAAGTTGGCGAGTCTATTACTGTCGCAGGCAGGTTGTTCCACACACCTACTACTCTAAGTAAAGAAACTACCTCTGACATCTGTCCTATGTCTATCACTCCTCAATTTAAAGCTATGTCCCCTCGTGCTAGCCATCACCAACCGAGGAAAAAGGCTCTCACTGTCCACTCTATCTAACCCTCTGATAACAGTTACATAGCTTACTGACATTCACTGTACAGGGATACATACATGAATTATATCCCTGAATAAGTCACATCCTTTAGGAAAGGAACTGTATGTACAAAAAAAGGGGAGAAGGAAAATTTGATTTAATTATCTTTGAAAACCCCAAACTTCACGGTCATAATGATTTCTCTGAAATTGTTAGAGCATTTAAAGTCTGCTGTTAAAATCTGTAGCTAACTCCAACTACAAATTCAGAAGTTAAGACACTTGGAGTTCAGAACGGCTGCCTACTCCAAAGTAAATCCAAAATATGTGCTAGTTAAGGCAACTTGCCAAAAAAAACTGCTTTAAAAATTTTAAATATTGCAAAATCAATATACTATGCCTGAACACAAATATGAACTATTCCAAAGCTGTATCTTTTTCAGTTGTGTTCACAGATTACACCAAGTGAGCAATATTTAGAGGAAAGGTCCAAGGTGCCGTACCCATTCAAAAACAAAACACAAGATTCCACATATGCAAAAATCTGGCATTCTACACAACAACAAAGTTTACTCAACAGTGTAATACCTAGCAACACATATTCAAGTCAGAATGATGTATGATCCAGAGAGGAGATTCTCTCAGGTGTCTGCTACCCTTCTTATAAATGATGGAGGTTATAGGACTGAGATACATTACAAAAGTAGCCCTAGCAAATTACTGCAGTGCATCGTATAGATAGAAACACATCAGCTAGTGATTGGGGAGTGGAAATAACAATTGGAATGTTTGAAAGTTATAAAAATTCACTGCATAATAGAACTCAAAGAATCAGAATTGTACCTTAGTATCAACTTGCCTTACATCAACTAATACATACCAGCAACAATCAATAAAGACAAGACTTTTAAAAATTCTAACCTATATCTGTTGAGGGAACAGATGGAAAGCTGTCCACTGGCACAGAATCTGGCGGCCTTCCATATGTAATTTCATACAGCAAATGGCCAAAGGAATAAACATCAATGGCTTCTGTTGTCTGACAGTACACAAATATACAGAACAAATATTAGAAGTGCTAAAAGAGATCAAATATTTTGATGTTAAAATTCAGTCTTTTTTTAATTAAACTTTCAAAGCGATCTTAACCAAAGACACACAAATGAATGAATTAGGAGCAGGAGTAAGCTGCTGCGCTACCATTCAATAAGCCGTTAGAATCCTCGCTGACATTTTGTTGTTTTTATTCTTTTATCAATTTTGCTTTGGAACTGTGAACTGGGATTGTGACCTGAAGATGATTTGTGGACTTTAGGAAAACTTACAGTAAAAGGAGCAAACAAGTTTTTGTTTGTTGAGAGGCCAGGCCTGATGATTAATTGGATGCTGATGCTGGATTAAAAGTGTTCCTACAGATACAGCAAGCCTAGGAAGAGCATTGTGTTTAAATTGAAAGCAAAAGTTGGCTAGTAATTGGATTTGATTCCAGCAAGTCTGAACGAGACCCTACATTCAAACAGATGGCAGATGTTGAATGGTAATTGGGGTTTCAGGAAAAGAAGGTGAATCTGTTAGGGTGATACCAGAGTTGGAGTTGTTCTTTTCAACGGTTTTATCTGGGAGAAGGGTTTGGCTGATGACACAGTATGAAGATTTGAAACCTCCACATCTAACCTCCCTCACCAGCCTCTGGAAGCACAAACAGTAGAAAGCTGAGTTAGAAGTGTCTGTGACTGAGTAAACTGAGGTGACCCTGATCAGCATCTCCAGAAAAGCAAAAAGGAGTCCACATCTATGACTGCAAAACAACATAACATGAAAACCATTTAGGTAAGCTGGCCAGTTACGTTATTTTCTTTAATTTAGCCCATACCTGTGTGTGTTTGCCCCTCTTTTGTGTAACTGGGGGTTGAAAACAAATGTTTTACATTTAAAATATGGACATTAGATTACTGTGCTTGAAATAAATATTGGGTGTCTTCAATGGTTTTAATTTTACTGTACTACAAGTGCAGAGTAGAAGGGCTGATTTGTTTCGGCAGTGTGTCCCCATGTTGTAACAAGGCTCACAGTTGATCTGATGTTCTTCACACGCCTGCTTACTCCCACTAGCCTTCCACCCCTTGTTTTTTAAGAATCTATCCACTTCTGGCTTAATTAAATTCAAAGACTCTGTTTCCCCCACCTTTTGGAGGAAGAGTGTTCCAAAGACTCGACCCTCACAGAAATAAAATTTTCAACTGTCTTAAATGAGGAACCACTGACTTTAAACAGTGACCTTTTGCTCTACATTCTTCCACAAGAGAAAACATCCTCTCCACATCCATCCTGTCAAAATTTCTCAGGATCTTATGCTTCAATAAAGTTTCTTCTTATTCTAAACCCAAACAGATACAAGCCGAGCCTGTCCAACATTTTCTTATAAGACAGCCCATCCATTCAACATTTTACTCTCAAAACTTTTCTGAACTGCTTCTAATACGCGCGCAGCCTTCCTTAAATAAGGAGACCAATATTATACATAGTACTCCAGACATCGGACAATGCCTTATCTAACCAAACAAAAACTTTTCCACTTTGGTATTCAATTCCAGTGGTAAACTAAAGCATTCTATTAGCTTTCTTAATTACTTCCTGTATCTGCATACTAATCTTTTGCGATTTATGTACTAGGATCCCTAGATTCCTCTGCAATCTCTCACCATTTAGATCATATGCTTTTTCTCTTCTGCCTACCAAAATGAATAATTTCACACTTTCTCACATTATACTCCTTTTGCCATATCTTTGCCCAGTCACCAAATCTACATAACTTTGTGATGTAATAAGAAAGAGATATCACACTTGACTCAGCCCTATTTCCACTTTGTCCTTAACTTGTAGGAAAGCTACTCCATCCCTCTTCCCTTCTCAAGACCCTACCCACCAATGCTCTTCTTCAAACTAAACAGTAAAACAACTATAATAATTTGCAACTGATATTCAATGTGACGCATCATGGAGTGCAAAATTCCGCCTTGATAAAAACGCAGAAAGGGTGGTAACGAATCAACCAGCTATTACACCACACCAGGTTTTCATGGTGGATAACAGTTGAATTTTACCCAATATTATCTGGAGGGAACAGAATCTATCCTAATCAGCCTCAGTTAACTAGCCTTAGTTAGTGAGAGTTGGTTTGCAAATTGGTTTGTAAAACAAAACAAAAGGATCCAGTCTTTTTCGTACAAGGAACAAATCAGTATTTTTAGATTTAACCTATTATGAACAATTTTAAATTTAGTCCAATTTCTATTTCGCAAAATAGTAACTGTTTCATAGACAACAGTGTTTAAAAAAAACCTTTAATTCCAGTCTTAACTGGATTCAATTTCATCTGCCATGACTGAATCAAATGATGCTAGATAAAGGATTTTATCTTCAGATATTTTATCTTACTAAGCTAATTGCTTCGTATAAGTTGTCTCCTTTAGATAATGTAAGCAGTACTATGCATACCATCATATCATTTCAACTGCAAGGGAAGTAATTAGGATATAAACCAACAGTATGACATGAAAGCAAGTGAAAGATAACAGCCTTAAATGAAAGAAACATTATTTACATTGATTTTTCTGGATTGTGTATAGTAAGCTCTATAGAAGCTGGGCAATCCTAGTAATGAGTTTTCTAAATCCAGTAATTTACACGTATCTCCATCAAGCATCACATTCGAAGGATGAAGATGTCCATATGGAATTCTTTTTTCGTGAAGAAACTTCAACACCTGAAATTTAAATCAAATTAATCACTTAAATCAAACAAGAAAAGTCACAAAAGTCAAGAAGAATTCTCTTTAAATGAATATTAAATAGAGTTACTAAACAACAATTTGATAGAGAGGGTAACAGCAAAGTCAATTTACCTCAAGTATTTGTCTCCCAAAGGTTTTTATTTGTTGAAGATCAAGCCCCTGGATTTTCTTAGGGTTGCAGTATTTCTTCATAAAAGGATCTTTTGGCTTAGCCTTTATGCAAAATAAACAACTACTTTTAGCAAAATTGGTTTCTTGGTGTTGGTGCTTAAATATCATATTTTGGAATATTCTGTAAGTGAACCAAATAACTGATGTATTACTGATTTGCGACTGGCACTATTCGTAACAAGACAGCAACTGACCGACTGATCTGCCATGAACAGTCAAACAGTTGATATTCTTTGTAACCCTAGCAGGATGTAAGATACAAAACTATATTTCATATTCACACATATTTAAAATCCTATAGATATTTGCACCTCAGTAAATAAATAAAAATACATTTATTCAGCCGTTTACAAGATTGTATAATGTACTTGCTTCAGAACATTCAATTATATTATTTGAACAATATGGAAATAACCATCTGCTATAAATCAACCATTAACATTTAGAAAACTGCAGGACTTTTACTAATTTGACTGAATCTCCACTTCACACTTTTGCCAGCAGACATAGAACTGCTCAAAATAGAATCCAAATCAACTACGATATGGAAATGTTAATCAAAAAGCTCAACAATATGCCCTCAACTTTGAACAGCTACTTACTTACATAATTCTTTTTACACTAAATTTTCAGCAACCATTTCTTATTTTCAAAGATGTCCTGAACAACCTACCAGTACAACCTGAAGATGGCTCTCCAGAGAGTAAGTGGACTGTATTTTCAATTCCATAAAAGTTCTGGAATGAAAGTTCCAGGTCCACAGCAGGTCAGTTACTGATTAGCCTTGCTCGAAGTGCAATTTAAAATTTAACTTGATTAGAATTTTCTAGAGAAACAAAACTGTGCCAGTATGCTGTAAAGTTGATACCCTTATTCTTTGTTGGTATGTGAAAGTCAAAATTCAAATCATGTTTAGAAATACTGCCAGGAAAGATCATTGAAACTATAAAACAGTAATATGCTGTTTAATGCGGCATACCTTGCAGATATAATCTCTTAGCGTTCCTTTCTCATTATACATTCGGATTACAAGTGCTGATGAGTCACTCGCTGTGGCAAAGGTTACAGGGTAGATATATGGATGCTAGAGGTTAAAATAAAACATATCTTTTTCAGAACAGAAGCCAGCTCATGCTGAAAGTTTACTAACAGATTTGAATTCATAAAAACGTATAATGACCAGTGGCTTAAGGGTCACAAAGTGCTGAACCACATAGACCAGATATCCAACCCAAACTTTGATGAAGGGCTCATGCCCGAAACGTCAATTCGCCTGCTCCTCAGATGCTGCCTGACCTGCTGCGCTTTTCCAGCACCACACTCTCAATTCTAATCTGCAGTCGTCACTTTCACCTGATAGTACAGGGACCCTAACAGTAAGGGGCCCGAAGAAAATGTCTGTGATTAAAACTGTTTAGCTTTGACTAGTGTTTTAACCTGTGTTTAATTTGATACTGTATTTAATTACTGTCCTCTGTATAATTGCGTCAAAAAGGCATTTGCCTTTTTTTATTTCTTGTATTATACTTACCTTTTGTACTTAAATAAACACAGATTCTTTTGCTATGAAACACCTGTCTACTGCCTTCCTCATTTCACGTTCCCTAAATAAGTCCATTGTCAGAACCATGGATCTGGGGGTGATTCGAACCACCTAAAAAAAATCAGCAAATTACTGATTGCAAACCAGAAACCCTACAGAAGACAGGAGACACCAGTGTTCTGTTTGAGACGGGGGTGCGAGTCCAGAGTTTCAACCTCTGATTCAGCAACGTGGGAAGCACATATGCATGGATGTCAAATGAGAAAGGACATTCACTTTGATGTCACAAGTTTGAACATTTCACCACTGAACAGAGTAAACAAATTGCTGTGTAATTGAAGACATGCATATTTGTTTTATTCTAACTTTTTTTTAATTTAGTATGTTAGGAACATGACTAGATCAGCAGCTTTATGTTGTGAGCACAGATATGATGAGCAAATAATGTCACATTCTGATGAGAGATCAGTAACCTTTGTGTTTTTTTAAAAACTAAACAAACAAAACTGCAAGATTCCACCATTTTGAACAAACAACAATCCTAGCTGGGATACAGACAGACTCTAATCTCACATCTTTATGCATTATCGGAGCTGAGATGTCACTTTTTAAAAATATACTGATAAAACCTTAGGTTATCTCCAGACTGCTACTTGAAAGAAGTTCTGGGATTTACATATTAATCAATCGAAACCTGCATCCCCATTCTAAGTGATTAAAGACTTAGCAGCAATGTAGCTTTGTTCAATATATCGCATCAGTTATATAAGATTTTGATCTTTTACTATAAATTCTGTGTCCTATGATCCTGCCCTACTAGCTCACTAGCGCCACAACCACCTGACAAAGGAGCAGTATTCCAAAAGTTTAAAATCACACATCAGGTTTATAGTCCACCAGGTTTATTTGGAAGTTCGAGCTTTCGAAGCTTTTCTTCCTCAGGTGGTTGTGGAGCAGAATCATAAGACACAGACTTTATAGCAATAGGATTGCAGCATCATGGAATGTAATATTAAACAAATTTAGCTGGAGTCTTTCATCCTTTAGAATGATCATTTTGGTTTTGGCTCCTTCATATGTAAATCCCATAACTTTTTTTTTTAAAAGCTACATTCTCAAGATAGCTTGTAACAACAGGAGCCATCTCAACTCAGATAATACACTGAAGGTGTGAAGTTAAAGTCTGTGTCCCAATGTTAGGTCAGACTGATTCTATTTCTAAAGTGGGACTTACAGAATCTTACATTGGTTTATGCAGTTTTTGAGCAAAATAAAATGTAGTTCTGCAGGAAATTTCACCCCATAAACTTATGTGCATGTAGGGGAGACCGAGTGAGTGTGTGCATGTGGGGTGTGAGTGACTGTGAGAGAGTGTGTCTATGAGAGAGTGTAATGGGGTATAAGTCTGTGAAAGGGTGTCTGGGTGGGTGTTAGTGTAGGGGGTGTATGTGTGAGCATATGAGATAGGGCTTGTGTACGAGAGATGGCCTGAGTGAGTGTGTGGATCTGCGTGAATGCATGCATATGTGTGTGAGAAAGGGTGCATAGTACAGTGGAGTCACCTGTAGTGTGAATGAACTCAAGGTCCTAGTTGAGGCCAAAAGTTTGTACTTTCGATTAAACCCACTGGATGAAAACCTGGTGTTGTTGTTGTTGTTGTTGTTGTTGTTGTTGTTAAGTGATTTTTAACTTTGTCAACCCCTTTCAACACCAGCACTCCACATCATAGTTCTGGGTTCAGAATAGCAAAACAATCTACAATATTTTATCTTATCTACAATTCATCTTAGTTCTAACACCCAGTAGTAACATCTGGTAAACATGAGTAATATACTGTGATTAAACACCCTATAGCATGCATCAAATCGCAAATACAATCAAAGACAGATCCCACGGATTTCTCAGCGACTCGTTCCAGGCATTAATGATATGGTAGGTCATAACCTCTTCCTAAACTTCACTGTTATAGGTTGGCCTTGAAACTCCCTTGCAAGAGCTGTTGTGTCATGGACTATCTCAGCAACTGTTCCTGTTGTTGTCAATCATCCCACTGTCCTGAGTTTATGTTCCTATTGACTATGAAAATGCCCCCCCCCCAAAACCACTGCAGGGTAGAATTGAATGTTGTTACTCCTGAAACTCAGTGCTTTGTAAACATTATTCTCACAGATCTGGAAACGGATTTCATCAGAAGTACTGCCATAGTTATACTATGACAAAGTAAATGCAAATGTCCAGTATACATCAAAAATTTGCAGCATTTGTTTCACATTGAGTTCATTCTGATTAGAACATAGAGCAGCACAGTACAGGCCCTCTGGCCCTCGATGTTGTGCTGAGCTTTTATCCTACTCTAAGGTCAAACTAACCTACATAACCCTTCATTTTACTATCTCCAATGTGCCTATCCAAGAGTCACTGAAATGTCCCTAATGTATCTGACTCTACCACCACCGCTGGTAGTGCATTCCACGCACCCACCACTCTGTGAGAGAACCTACCTCTGACATCTCCTCTAAACCTTTCTCCAAATCACCTTAAAATTATGCCCCTTTGTGACAGCTATTTCTGCCCTGGGAAAAAAGTCTCTGGCTATTCACTCTATCTATGTCTCTCATCATCATCTTGTACACCTTTATCAAGTGACCTCTCATCTTTCTTTGCTCCAATGAGCAAAGCCCTAGTTCCCTCAACCCTTCAAGACATGCCCCCCAGTCCTGCAATCATCTTAGTAAATATCCTCTGCACCCTCTCTAAAGCTTCCACATCCATTCTATAATGTGGCAACCAGAACTGAACAATATTCCAAGTGTGGTCTAACCAAGGCTTTATAGAGCTACAGCATAACCTCGCAGCTCTTAGACTCAATTCCCCTGCTAACGAAGGCCAACACACTATACGCCTTCTTAAACCCTATCAACTTAGGTGGCAACTCTGAGGGATCTATGAACATGGACCCCAAGATCCCTCTGTTGCTCCACACTGCCAGGATTCCTGTCTTTAACCCTGTATTCTGCATTCAAATTTTACCTTCCAAAGTGAATAATTTCACACTTTTCTAGGTTGAACTCCACTGACACTCCTTGGCACAGCTCTGTATCCGGTCAATGACCCATTGCAACCTACAATAGCCCTCCACACTACCTACAACTCCACCAACCTTTGTGTTATCGACAGACTTGCTAACCCAACCTTCCACTTCCTTTGAAAAAAAAAATCACAAAGAGAGCATAGGTCCCAGAACAGATCCCTGCAGAACATCACTGGTCACCAAGGTCCAGGCTAAATGCTTTCCATCTACTACTACCCTTTGACTTCTATGGACCAGTCAATTCTATATCCAGACAGCCAAATTTCCCTGTATCCCATGCCTCCTCACTTTCTGAATGAGCCTAACATGGGGAACCTTATCAAACACCTTGCTAAAATCCATTTACACTCCATCCACTGCTCGACTTTCAATGTGTTTTGTCACACACTCAAAGAATTCAATAAGGTTTGTGAGGCATGACCTGCCCCTCACAAAGCCATACTGACTATCTCTCATCAAGCTATTCTTTTCCAAAATAATCATAAATCCTGTCTCTCAGAATCCTCTCCAATAATTTGCCCACCACTAAGACTGACTGGCCTGTAATTCTCAGAGTTATCCCTATTCCCTTTCTTGAACAAGAGAATAACATTTGCCACCCTCTAATCATCCGGTACTACTCCAGTGGACAGTGAGGTTGCAAAGATCAATACCAAAGGTGCAGCAATCTCTTTCCTCTCTTCCTGTAGTAACCTTTGGTATAACCCATCTGCCCAGTGGACTTATCTATCCTCATGTTTTTCAAAATTTTCAGCACATCCTCCTTCTAAACATCAATCTGTTCAATCGTATCAGCCTGTTTCATGCTGTCCTCACAAACGACAAGGTCCCTCTCACTAGTGAATACTGAAGCAAAGTACGATACCTCCTCGGACTCCAGGCACAAATTCCCTCCACTATCCCTAATTGACCCTACCCTCATTCTGGCCATCCTCTTGTTCCTCACGTAAGTGTAGAACACCTCGGGGTTTTCCTTAATTCTACCCACCAAGGCTTTTTCATGCCCCCTCTAGCTCTCCTAAGTCCATTATTCAGTTGTTTCCTGACTACCTTGTAACCCTCTAGAAACCGGTCTGATTTTTGCTTTCTCAACCTTAAGTAAGCTTCCTTCTTACTCTTGACTAGATGTTCCACATCTCTTGTCATCCAAGGTTCCTTCGCCCTACCATCCTTTCCTTGCCTCAGTGGGACAAACAATTCCACCACTTGCAGCAAGTGCTCCCTAAACAACCTCCACACTTCTGTCATGCATTTCCTGAGAATATCTGCTCCCAATTTATTCTTCACAGTTCCTGCCTAATAGCATTGTAATTCCCCCGCCCTCAATTGAATACTTTGGCACATCGTCTGCTCCTATCCTTTGCCATGACTGATTGATTACTTACAGACCAAGAAGGTAAAAGTTTCATTGTTGATTGAAGATCTTTATCAGACAGAAACATATCTGGACCAAAGTCAGCCTACAAACAGATCACAAAACAAATAAAAAAGGTGAAGATATACAAACGACATACTGGTACAAACATGTGAATTCAGAGGAGTGGGCCTTCAGCCCTTCGAGCATGATCCACCATGGCTGATTTGATTGTATACTCAATTCTGCATTCCTGACAATCTAATGACCTATCACAAGAAAGGTATCTACCTCTGCCATAAAATTAGTCAAGGACTTTGCTTCCACCCTTTTCACTAACAGATTTCCAAAGTCTCCTGCCTCCAAAAAACATTCATCTCATCTGCTTTAAATGGGCAACACCAAAGCCCTCATTCTAGATTCTCTTGAAGGAGGTAACACCCTCTCTCCATGTCTACCCTGTTAAGGGTCCTCAGATTCGATTAGATTAGGTTCCCTACAGTGTGGAACAGGCCCTTCGGTCCAACAAGTCCACACCGACCCTCCAAAGAGTAACCCACCCAGGCCCATTTCCCTCTGACTAATGTACCTAACACTATGGCCAATTCACCTGACCTGCACATCTTTGAAGTGTGGGAGGAAACCCGAGCACTTGGAGGAAACCCACGCAGACACGGGGAGAATGTGCAAACTCCACACAGACAGTCGCCCAAGGCTGGCATCAAACCTGGGACCCTGGTGCTGTGAGGCAGCACTGCTAACCACTGAGCACCGTGCCCCCCCAGGATCCTAGATTATATCAAGCCATTTCTTACTCTTCTAAACTCCAGCGAAAGCAAGTCTGTCCAAGCTGTACCCGCAAGACAACCCTCTCATTCCAGATATTAGTCTGGTAAGCCTTCTCAAAACTGCCTGCAATGCATTTTCATCCAATGTTAAATTAGGTGATGAATAGTTTGAACAGTAATCCAGCTGTGGTCTCACCCATGCCCTGTATAACTAAAAGATAACCGCTCTACTTTTGTATTCAATTCCTTTGTAATAAACTATAATCTACCATTAGCTTTTTTTAATTACTTGTTATGCTTGCATACTAACCTTTTGCAACTAATTCAGGAGGACACTAAAACCCTTCTGCATCTCGGATCTTTGCAATCTCTTACCATTTGTATAATGATTTTACAATTCTTTCTACTATAATGGACGATTTCACATTTCACACATTTAAACTTCATTTTCCAAAGCTTTGCCCACTCACTTAACACAACTATATCTTTTTGTAGCGTCCTTACATCCTCTTCACAACTTACTTTTCTACTTATCTTTGGGTCATCAGCAAGTTTGGCATTCCATCCTCTCATCCAAGTCATTTATATAAGTTGTAACGAGTTGAGCAGCAATTCCTGTGACACACCACTCCTAACATCTTCCCAACCTGAAAAAGACCCATTTGTGCCTCCTTTGTTCCCTGTTAGTCAGCCAATCTTTTGTCCATGCCATATGGTACACACCTATAACATTACTTTTTATTTTCTGCAATTTGATATAGCAGGTTAGCAAATATCTTTTGGAAATCTAAGTACACAACATCACCAGTTCCCCTCAAAAAACACCAATAGTTTGGTCAAAAGAGTTCTCTTTCACAAAATCTTTCATAAAATCATGTTAACTCTACCTGATTACCTTCAACACATCCAAGTGCCCTGCTGTAACTGCTGTAATAATAGCTTCCAACGTTTTCCATGAAACAGACATTAAGCTAACTAGCCTGTAGTTTCTGATTTTCCTTTTTGAATAATTACATTTGCTATCTGGCAATCTAATGAAGAGGGAGTTTTTTCCCCCTCTATTCATTTACAGGATGAGTGTTGCTGACTAGATCAGCATTTATTGCCCATTCCTAATTGCCCAGGGCAAATAAGAATCAACCACATTCCTCTGGGTCTGGAGTCACATGTAGGCCAAACCAGATAAGGATGGCAGTTTCCCTCCATGAAGGACATTAGTGAATGGGTTTTTCTGACAATCAACAATGGATTCCTGATCAGACTCTTAATTCCAGACTTTTAAAAATTCAAATTCTACAATCTGCTGTGGTGGAATTCGAATTCAGGTCCCAGAACATTACCTGAGTCTCTGATTAAATAGTCCAGCGACAACAGCATTAGGCCGTCACCTCCCCAAACTTTAACTCATAGGTCTTTAAAAAATTAAAACCAATGCATCATCTATCTCACTAGTCACTTGTTAAAAAACCTCAGGACAGTGGTTTTCAACAACAATGTGAGAAATATGCCTCAAAATGTTCAGAAAACTGCACTGTTTACCTCAGTGTCCATGCATCTGCTTTCCTCTGGAGTCTTAGTGTCTATTACTGAAGGCAGCATCACCTGACACCAAATGCTCCTGTCAACTGAGCATTCACAAACCTCCAGAGCCATGCATGTATAGACTTTCAATGTCACAAATACGTAATGGAAAAAAATAGATGTACCGTGGAATGAGTGTGCCTTGATACTGATAGGGTTGATAACCACTGCTCTAGGATTAAACAAAAACAGAAATGGCGGAGAAACTCAGTAGGTCTGAGACTCTTCATCAGATTTGAACAGTGAACTCTGCTTTCTCCCCACAGATTCTTCCAGATGTGCTGAGATTCTTGGTAATTTTTGTTCAGACCGTAAGCATCCATAGCTCTTTGTTTTGCTGCCCATGATGAATTCCATCAAGACAAGGTCACCTATCAAACTGCACTTCCAAGAATTTACTCAGTAGCGCTTCTCTGGAAATTGAGATTTGCTGAGTTCCTCTCTCTCTCTCCCATGTTCTGATTTATCACTGATTTTGCAACGCTGCTTTTATTATGTGAAGATTGATGCTAAATACCAGTTCAATTCATCTCTGTCCAGTTTCACTTTCAATAGGACCAAAATTCACTTTGTTAATTTGTTTCTTCTTCAAATACTTACCTTACTAGTTATTTTATATTTTTGCCTGGCTTTCTCTTGTACTTCAATTTTTCTCTGAATGTTTTGATGATTCTTTGCATTTTTCAAAATATTCTGTCCAATCTTTTGACGTGACATCTGTCTTGGCATCAAGTTGGCTTCAGAACATTCAGAAACTATCTTGAAAATGTTGTATAAATGCCTCTAGGTGACCTTTGCTCATCGCCATGCCTTTTAGTGTTTCTTCCTTTATGCTTCACTCAACCATGAACTTATTGTTAGGAGAGGCCACCCGCAAAAATGACTTCTTGCCTTTATAATTTCTCACTTCTACCCACAGTTTTGAGATCTAGCTTACTTGGACTAAATCATCCCTCTCAATTTTGCCAATATCATCATTCACTAAAAGAGCCACGCTCCACATTTTTCTAGATTCCTGTCATTTCTAAATTTCCTGCAACCTTCAGGGTTCAGGTCCCAAATCATGTTATCCTGAAGCCATTTCTCTGGAGTAGCTATCATTTCAGATCTATTTGCACTGTCACTTTGGCTGTTTTGTTTTGAATGTTCCGTGCATTCAGATATATAGCCTTTTCCTAAATTTTAATCTTATTTATTGTTTGACTCTCAAGATTTATGCGCTCTAACCATGCATGCACCTCTCCAATGTGCTTTGCCCGATGTCAATTTGCACATGGCTCAGCTAATAATGCAGAGATTGCAACTTGTGAGGGTCTTGCTCACCAGGCTTGACTACAATACCTTCATCTTTATCCTGCCTATCAGTGCCATTGACTTAGACCACAATGACAAGATTCTCCACCTCCCAGTTCAAATTCCTCTCTAGCTGCAAGCAGATATTCCAAACCTTGGCACCAAGCACGCAATACAGCTGTCTGGAATCAGGCTGTTTGTTGCAGTAAAGTGGGTTATTCCCATCACTATACTTTCCCCTACTACCACTTCTTCATCCTCGCCCCCAGTTATAAATGTTGTAAGTTCGAACATGGATAAACTACATTAAAGTGAAAATTACTACAAAAAAATCAATCCATTGAGCAGAATAAGTATTTCAAGTTTAATATTCTAAACCAGAAAATCATATGTAAGGATACGCCGCAACTGTTAACTTTTGCATTATAAACTCTCATGCACAGATTTACAATAGAAACTGACAACGCTAAGTTGTCACACTGCAGTTCAACTTTCCCAAATGAATCTCCATCATTGCTTAGGAAATTTTGAAGACAACCAAAGATTGCCAATAACAGTGAAATGTCTGAGAAGCTTTATAATATTATACACCAATGCTTAACCTGACAACAGAAAGCTAAGCTCAGCCAGTACAATTATTTCCATTGTAGGTCCTGTATATTTGGTATTTAATTCAGGGAGAATTTGCAAGTGAAGTAAAAGTGAAAAGGCCAGACGGTATCAATCTACAACATCAGGTTATAGTCCAACAGGTTTATTTGGAAGCACTAGCTTTCAAAGCGCTGCTTCTTCTTCAGATGGGTGTGGAGCAGAATCATAAGACATAGAATTTATAGCAACAGATCGCAGCATCATGGAACTATCATACCAGCATATGTGGAACTACAACTACATAGTTGTCATTTCACACAGAGGCATTTTGCTAATGAATCCCCCAAGGGAGTTCAGTTCAAACTCCATGATTTGACCATTATGTTCAAGACTCCAAAGGTTACAGTGAGTGAAATTTATAAATTCGAGTTCAGGATTTTAGCCATTTAAATCAAACTTACCCAACTTAATACTTGCCGCTCTTTGGGTCGATCCTTACTTTTTATCAAAAAGTGCCGTTTTCTTAATCTCCAACCTTGGAAGAACAAGGAAACACTAAGCAAATTTATAGCTGTATAAATTATCTACAATTTTAAAATCAATGTTAATGAAAACATTAGTATAATGTACAATACAAACTTTTTAAACTGCATAGTTAGCATCTGACATTATTATAATCCAAATCTTTCTCCAGTATTTCAGTACTTTCCAGCATTACAAAAATTAATTCTATCCAATCTCAGCGCAGACAAAAAAAAGTTACAGCTTAAAAAAATTCACAAACTTTATTAAATATAAAGTTTGAAGCTGATTAAACTATTGCATGATCTTTGATATATGACAAAAAGATATCCTATGAAATCTGGTTTCAAAATCTAGTATAAGTATATATATGTTCATGCAACAATTGGTCAACACCAGTGTAGTTTCATACCAAAGGTCACACCAAAGATTGCCAGTGAATACAGAACAAAATAGGGCAATTTTTGCAATTCTATATAAGCAGTCAAAATTTATAATAACTGATATGAAAGGTAATTATTAAATCAATAAAAAACCTATTTTACAATAATTCTTAAACTTTTCTTTTCATGGGGTGGCACAGTGGCTCAGTGGTTAGCACTGCTGCCTCACAGCACCAGGATCCCAGGTTCGATTCCAGCCTTGGGCGACTGTCTGTGTGGAGTTTGCACATTCTCCCTGTGTCTGCATGGGTTTCCTACCACAGTCCAAAGATGTGCAGGTCAGGTGAATTGGCCATGCTAAATTGCCCATTGTGTTAGGTACATTAGTCAGAGGGAAATGGGTCTGGGTGGGTTACTCTTCGGAGGGTCGGTGTGGACTTGTTGGGCCGAAGAGCCTGTTTCCACACTATAAGGAATCTAATCTAAGGAATCGAATCTAATCTAATCTAATTATTAGCTATAGCAAGAATTCAAATCCTTTTAAAAATTAACATTGAACATTCTCTTTCGATGTTCATGCCCTAAGAATTAATTTGTAACGCACATCTCTTGAAGCTAGCAAATTGAGAGCAAGCATGAAGCTTAGGGTAAAAATCCGATAATGCACAAAGATTTGCAGAGTATGGGCAATGGACTAGGCTAAAGAGGCAAAGTTACAGAAGAAAAAGACCTGAAATAAATAATGTTGAGAGTGGCACAGACGATGCCAAAAGTAGAGTACAGTGTGGATTTTAGTCAAATCTAAAACTTGTAAAAGTCCACACATTTGCACAGTGTTTGTGTTAACAGAATTTCAGGTGATCTCTCTTTTTCTCTTTTTATTCTTTCACTTACATTTATTGCCTATCTCCATTTGCTCTTAAACAGAGTATTTGCTCGGCTATTTCAGAAGACAGTTACGAGTCAACCTCATTGCTGTGGGTCTGCATTATTAAGTTTGCGACTGGAGAAGAATAGCAGATTTACTTCGCTAAAGAGCATTTGTGAACTACATGGGTTTTAAAAAAAAAAATCAATGAAAGCTGCCAGGGTCACCATCACCAGTACTTGCTATATATTCCAAGTTTATTAATAGACTTTAAATTCAAACAGGTTCCATGGTGAAATTCAAAGCCAAATCCCAGAGCATTAGTTTTGGAATACTAGTCCAGTGACATTATCAGTTCACCACCACTTCATCCACTTCACAACAAAAAGCATACAATAATCCATTTGCCTCAGAACTTAAATTTAACATAATATCATTATCTGCATCTTGGATATTTTTTAAAATCTTAAAATCTGATTGGATAGCATTGATTATGAAGGAATACACTTTGCAAAGAATACTTAAGCTGGATACAAGGTTTTGGCTTTGGTGAATAACCAAAATAGAACTAAGTTGAGAAGACATTTTACAAAACTGATGAACATTCAATCTATGCAAAAGGATATGGCAAGCACAAAAGTGCAAGATTTAAAAAAAAATAGAATGTTTATCATCACCAGGACTCATCTTACTTAACAATGAGATAAAAGATTTTTTTTGTCAACTGTTAAGGTCCTCTGTGAAAAAAATTGAGGAAGCCATAATCCACTGCTATAATCAAAGAACTACTTACAATTCAATACTAGCCAGAGAGGTGACAACTTTAAAAACAATGTCATTGCAACTAGGAATAAAAATAATCACAAGAACACAAAGATGCTAACACCACATTTGCAAACCTTTCTGCATGTACTGGAAACAAGCAAGAGTGTTTTCTAAACCCTAATTATGAAACATCTCTCCTCAATAAGCACAACAGTTCACACAATAAAAATGCATAGATTACACTCACCTATTTCCTTCAGTGGTTCTACCACCTCCCAGTTCGGTTCAGAACGGAAGAACATGGATACCTGCTGTAAGGCGATTTCTGTTTTGCATGTTAGAGAGGGAAAAAAGGATTGTAAACCATTGCATAAACATGTCCAATTCATAATAATGAAAAATAAGTCAGTCTTAAACTGATAAAGAAACAAAAATGACTTTAAAAATGGTTTACAGTACTCGTCATACTTGATAGGAATATGGGATATGAAGTAACTAACAACTGTGACTTAAGGGTTACTATTTATAGAAACAACACGGGTTTGCAAATCTTATTTGGTTCATTGATTCAGCTGCAAGAACTTGCAATGCTTTTCCCCTTTTCAGTTTATTCCATTTAATTTTAAACATGAGTTGCTCAACAATGAAACATCAATTTTGATTAAATCAATGGAAATAATTTAACTATCATATTGCTCTTAGACTTCATTTAAAATAAAACTTAATTCTTCATGTGTAAGGAGCTCACTAATCACAGCTAAGATAGCAGAGCGGCAAGGGGTTACAACTGGCCACAGGTTCCCATACCAGGAACAATGAAAAGTCAACTCAAAAGATCATAAGCTTCCAAATGCTATCTAGAAATCTGTTAGTGAAGTATGTGAGCCAATGATATTATAGCATTGCCCTAGACTTAATGATGACTGCTTCACAATCAATGCCCAAGTTCAAACACAAAAAATAGCACCTGTGCAAAGCACTCAATGAATGTCACCACTTACAAGCCAAACCAAAGCCAGGAGTGAACAATGATTTAACTAATGAAAGCCAAAAAGGAGTGTAACTCTAATTTCAATTAAAGTTTAAGAACTAAAGAAGCTGAATTTTTACTGTTTTCAACCCTTAACTTAAATCAATGCCTTTACAAATACCTATAGTGTTTAAAAATAATATTTAAATTTTGAGAGCTTTGCACAAGAACAGAAAATAGGAGGAACAGGCAATTCAGTCCGTCAAAACTGCTCCATCTTTCAAGCATGGCTGATTGGCCAATTCCATTCTCTGTTTCTTCTTTCTCACCATACCCATTGATTCCTTTCACCCCAAGAGCTATATTGTTGTTGCAGCAAGGAACCAATTCAATCATCCAAAACAGTGTACTAATTCATAGTGGATGCAATTTTCTGTAACTCAACTTAAAAGTTAAATCAAATGATAGTAAAGCACATAAGTCCACTTTTGAAGCACTGACCAGTGTAGTTCGATGAATAGTTGGTGGGATCAAGAAACTTTTTAACCAGTTCACAGTTTGACAGCATATGCTGTGTTGTGATGAAATTCAGGTAATTCTGAAGTCCTTCTTGTCTTTCTGCTATGAACTCAGGATCCATATTTCCAATTAGCTTTTTGGGAGGTAGAGGTAGGATTAGGCCCGAGATCTGTAATAAACTCAAATTTAGTGTAACTGTAAGAACACTGATTACTTGACAACATTATTTTATGGCAGAAGTGGGTACTGCAGATGCTGGAAATCAGAGTCTGGATTAGAGTGGTGCTGGAAAAACACAACAGGTCAGGCAGCATCCTGACCTGCTGTGCTTTTCCAGCACCACTCTAATTTAGACCCCAACATTATTTTATGTTTACGATTTAACAAATTTATATTCCACAATAGTAAATTTATTCTTTTGACTTGCAAGCATTATAATGGCAACTTCTAATAATGGATAATAATGCACAGTGGTCATAGAAGACAGTGGTGGTGGAAAGATGCTCTACAGAATGGAGATCAGTAACTGGTGGTGTTCTGCAAGGAGCTTTGTTGTTTGTAATGCATATATAAATGATCTGGAGAAAAATGTAGGTGGTCTAATTAGTAAGTCTGCAGAAGACACCAAAATTGGCAGAGTTGCAGATTGTGAGGAGGATTGTCAAAGGATACAGTGAGATATAGATAGATTGTTAAACTGGGCAGAGAAATGGCAGATGGAGTTTAATCCAGACAAATACAAGGTGATGCATTTTGGAAGATCAAATTCAGGTTCGAGTTATACAATAAATGGTAGAACCCTCAGGAGCATTGACATATAGAAAGATCTGGGCATACAGAGTGGCACTACAGGTGGTCAAGAAGGCATACAGCACACTTACCTTCATCAGCTAGGGCATTAAATATAAAAGTTGGCAAGTTATGTTACAACTGTATAAATTTGGAATACTGCATGCAGTTCTGGTTGCCACACTACCTGAAGAATGGGGATGTTTTGGAGAAGGTGCAGAGAAAGTTTACCAAGATATTGCCTGATCTGGAGGGTTTTAGTTACGATGAGAGGTTGGATAAACTTGGATTGCTTTCACTGGAAAGACAAAGGCTGAGGAGCGACCTGATCAAGATCTTCAAAATGCTGAGAGGCTTGGATAGGGTGGATAGTCAGAGGCTTTTTCCCTGGGGTGGAGAGGTCAACTACAAAAAGCACAGGATCAAGGTGAGAGGGGTACGTTTAGGGGAGATGTGTGGGGAAAGATTTTCACGCAGAGGTTGGGGAGTTCCTGGAACGCATAACCAGTGGAGGTGGTAGAAGCAGGCACTTTAGCAATGTTTAAGGTATATCTTGATAGGTGAATGAACGGGAGGTGAACATGAGGGGCAGAAATCATGTACGAGTAATAAGTAGGAAGTCTAAATCAGAATTAGTAATCAGCTTGGTGGGTTAAAAGGCCTGTTCCTGTGCTGTACTATACTGTATAATTTTAAAATATTCATAAGCAATTAATCTATGACAAAATAAGATTTAAAATTTAGTCTTTGTAATATTCTGCAAGCCGACCTTTTTAAGATATAAAATTAGTACAAAACTAATGACATTTTGGAATTCCATCTAACAAACTTTGAATGACTCAATTTTTATACTTTATTCCTTTAATCTTTAATATTAAGAATTGCTCACAGGAATGCTTTCTCTTAGCAAGTCAGACATTTTTCAAATTTCACAAAACTGGTCTCCTCCTGGAGCATATTAAAAATAAAGGAAAATAATAATAAATGAGATACCTGTAAACTAGCATTCAGGACATCAAAGTCACTGTATCTTCTGATAACCTGAAAATAAAAAAAATTATAAATCATGACTGTTTGCCTTTAGATTCTGTAATTACACTGCATAAATATTTCAGGTCTTAACACAAAATAATGCCAGGCTCAATAAATGAGCATCTTTTGATTCATTAAAAAATCGTAAAATCTTCAATTTAACCTTAATAGTAAACTACCACTCTATGGATGATGATATTCCTGGGGTGAAAATGTTACCAAATGTGATTACTACCCAGGAAAAGATGATATAGTCAAGGGCATAATGAACTTTCAATCTGACAGGACAAAATTTCTCTCCACTCAGTGGACATGCCACACAAAACTGTGCTCAATTTTGCACTGTTTGGCAATTTCATTCAGATGGTACAGGTCGACTAGTGTCATAAATTGAAAAATACCACACTGACAGAGCAGATGGTTTTTGTGGAGGCATATTCTTAGGAGCTGTATTTAGTGCTGAAACTGAATGCCTTAAATGGGGTCTTCTTTCCCAGAGCGCCACGACCTCACAGAGGTTTATAAAATCATGTGGGGTGTGGATAGGGTGAATAGCCAAGCTCTTTTTCCCCAGGGTAGGGGAGATCAAAACTAGAAGGCATAGGTTCAAGGTGAGAGGGGAGAGATTTAAAAGGGACTTGAAGGGGTAACGTTTGAGGGGGGGTTTGAATGAGCTGCCAGAGGAAGTGGTGGAAGCAAGTAAAATTATAACATTTAAAAGTCATCTGGAGGGTATATGAATAGGAAGGGTTTAGAGAGATATGTTTCAATGCTAATTAAGTGCATTGACGTCTAGTTACTACACACAATATGTTCACAACAAAATCCAAAAAAAATGACATAACAATTAGACGATTGGATTTTCACCAACAGAGGGATAAGTATTAGGCAGAATGTGAGGGATAACTTCCCCTTCCTCCACTGATCTATAGTTACAGCTGTAGATTATTTTACGTCCACCTGAAGACAAAGAGGCCTGACTACATTATTTCCTCAGTACTATGTTGAAATATCTGCATCGATTTTGAATTCATGTTTCTAATTCAATCTCCTGTCTCAAGGATGGGAGTGTTACACTGAATCATACTTGTTACTATGATATAGGGAAATAACAGTCTGATTAAGTTAGGGACACTTCACAATTTTGCCACGTATTAAGACCAGAAATTCTCAAATGGCCACATCAAAACTAGGGTGGTCATAACATTTTTTTAAAATTCATTATCAGGATGTGACTGTGCTGGTCCAATGGCCTTTGAAAAAACTGTGATGAGACACTTTCCTGAACCAATGCAATCAATGTGGTATTGATACAGCCACAATGTTTGGTTTTGCCACAATGGTTTGATGCAACTGAGCAGCTTGCTACTTCAGAGAGCAGTTAAGAGGCAATCATGGTGTTACAGGTCTGGGGTCACAGGTAACCCAGAACAAATAAAGATGGGCAGATTTCTTTCCCTAAAGGAGGTTGGTAAACCAGGTAAGTTTCTATGATAATCCAGTAGCTTCATTATCATTATTGAGACAAATTTGAATTCAGATTAATTGAAATTAAATTCTCCCAGCTACCATTTTTAAACTCTTATCTCCTCAGCATTAGCCCAGACCTCTGGATTGCTAGATCATTGATATTACCATTTTGCTACAGAGTCACTCCTCACAGATAATTATAAAGCACCTTTAGTACTTCATAGAGACACTGGGAAACTGGACAGGAAAAATTAAAGTCTGCACAAAAAGAAAACTTCCTCCGCAACATTTTCGTAGAAAAATCATTCATGTAGAAAATCCACATGATTTAACTTAATCCCAGAAATAAGGTGACTTCATAATTCAGAAATGACAAGACAGTACTTATTTATTTTTATTTCATCTCTAGTAACCAAGTAGAGGTTGCTTCGGTTAACAGAAAATAAATCAATTCAGAGTAAAGCCAAATTTCAATAGCTATGATAAAACCAGTGCTTCTTTTTTGCAAACTATTAGCACATTAAATTATTTGTCCCCTTGACATCAAGTATATTTGAATTAAATTATCGACTCAGTACTTGTATTTATTCAGTAAAGTGGGCATACATAAAGCACAACTATTGTTCTTAGGCAGAAAGTGAGGGCTGCAGATGCTGGAGATCAGAGCTGAAAATGTGTTGCTGGAAAAACGCAGCAGGTCAGACAGCATCCAAGGAACAGGAGAATCGACGTTTCGGGCATAAGCCCTTCTTTAGGAATTCCTGAAGAAGGGCTTATGCCCGAAACGTCGATTCTCCTGTTCCTTGGATGCTGCCTGACCTGCTGTGCTTTTCCAGCAACACATTTTCAGTATTGTTCTTAGGCAACTGCTCTTTATTAGGAGATAGATGATGCTTGGATACCTTCTAGGTGCTATACACAATTAACTGATAAAAATGTAATAGGGTGAAAGAATTACATTGAAATTACATACCTGCCAACTGTTTTCTGCTGAAACTCCACGTTGTACACGAATAATGTATTCCTATAAAAGTAAACGAGATATGCAAATTAGAGCAAGGCAGGAACATAATGCCTCATTCTTTTAAAGTACAATACAATGGGCTGAAATGTGAGCATGCCAACAATTATTGCTGGTTCAGAAATTAGATTTTTAGTTGAGAGCAGCAGATTGCTTTAAACTGGCTTTGTAAGAAAAGGCAAGCCCTGGAGTAATGTCTAAGATATGAAGTTCAAATTCTAGTTTTCTTCATTAGTTACAGTCATACAGCATAGAAAACAGACCCTTTGGTCCAACTCGTCCATCCCATTTGCCAGCATTTGGCCCATATTCCTCTAACCCTTTCTATTCATATACCCAGATGCCTTTTAAAAGTCATAACTGTACCTGTCTCCACCACTTTCTCTTGCAGCTTATTCCATACACACACCACCCTCTTCATGAAAAAGTTACCCTTCAGGTCCCTTTTAAATTTTTCCCCTCTCACTGTAAACCTATACACACTAATTTTTCCAACTTACAAAAAAAGACCTTGGCTAATCATTCTATCTATTCCCCTCATGATTTGATAGACCTCAATAAAGGTCACTCCCTCAGCTTCCAACGCTCGAGAGGAAAAAAGCCCCAGCCTATTCAGCTTCTCCCTATCACCCAAACACTCCAGTCCCAGAAACATCCTTGTAAATTTTCTCTGAACCTTCACAGATTTAACAACATTCTTCCTACAGAAAGGCAACCAAAATTGTATACAGAGCTCTATAAGTAGCCACAACATGACGTCCCAACTCCTAAACTCAATGTTCTGACCAATGAAGGCAAGCATGCCAAATGCCTTTTCCACCACCCTCTCTACCTGCAACTCCCAAGGCCCTGCATCCAGTGTAATAGAGGACAGGACAGGAGGGAAGCAAGGGAGAAAACTGCATGGGTACAAACCACAATCATCCATTCCTACTTAGGTGGAACCAAAGGACTGAAGAGCTACAAATGTTACATCTTAATCAAAAAAGGGTGTAAGGATAAACCCACCACCAGCAGGCCCATCAGTTTAATCTTATGGTGAGAAAGCTTTGAAAGATGATGAGTTTGGGCAAAAGTATTGGCATTTGGACAAGTGTAGATTAATAGGGAACACCAGCACAGATGTGTTAAGGTTAAATCCTGTTTATCTAATTTAATTTAGTGTTTTTGATGAGGCGACAGAAATGATTGATGAGGGTAATGAAGTTAGCGTGGAGTACACTGACTTTAAAAAGACATTTGATAAAATGCCACATAATAGACTTGACAGCAAAGTTAAACCCAACAGAATAATAGGGACAGTGGCAGTAAGGACATAAACTTGGCTAAGTGATAGGAAACAAAGAACAATGGTGAACAGTTGTTTCAGACTACAGGAAGATTTACAAGTGGGGTTTCTCAGAGATCAGTACAATGACCATAGCTTTTCAAATAAAATGACCGAGACTTGGTTGTGTAGGATGTCATTTCTGAATGTGCAGATGATACAGAATTTGTACAAATTGTGAACTGTGAAGAGAGTAATGATTGACTTCAAGAGGGCATTGACAGGCTCATGGAATGAACATACACACGGCAAATGAAAAAAATAAATGCAGTGAAGTGTTAATTGCAATATAGTTTGGTCAGAACAACAAAGAAAAAAAATACAAAATAAAGGACCCAATTCTAAAGTGGGAGAAAATGAGGACTGCAGATGTTGGAGAGTCAGAGTCAAAAAGGGTGGCACTGGAAAAGCACAATTCTAAAACAGGTGCAGCATTTGGGTATATGTGCTCAAATCATTCAGGCAAGTTGAGACAGTCAATGATAAAATAGATGGGGTACTGGACTTCATAGAGAGAGGCACAAAATATAAAATCAAGGAATGTATGATAAATGTTTATAAAAAGTTTGTCTTTGGTTGAATTGAAGTATTGGATCCAATTTTGGGCCCACATTTTATGGGGCAAGTGAAGGCAACAGAAAGAATGTAGAATAGGTTAATGAGAGTGGATTCGGGCACAATACTTAAACCACAATTATATTCACTTACGCTTATCATATTTTTGCAATTTATGACCTTTTAAATATTTTGGTTTAATGAGGTAATTTGTTACTTTTGCCTTAACTGACTAAGAATGGGTACTGAGCCTGACAGGGAAATTCATTAAAGGATGAGTCAAGACTAAGATCATTTTACAAGATAACAAATTAAATGTTATCCTAGGTACATTTGTTCCCAAATAAACATTATGTTTTTTTTCTTTCAAAAAAAGTTTTTTGCATAAACACAAGCATTTCAAACAACAATAAATAATGCAGCAGGAAAAGAAAACAAAGAAATTCACACAGTAAACAGGAAACAATATTCAACAAGCAGATGCTGATGTCCAGCATGAAAACCAGAGGGAACACTTCTCGGATTATTTGGTGATATAATTACTTGTTATTTAAGCACCATAAAGTAGCTTTAACACAATAATATATCCAAAGAAGTTTTAAAGAATGTGCAATGAAATAATATACATCAAGCTACACAAGAAAATAACAAGAGGCAGCCAGGTCACAAGGTAGGTTAAGAGAAATTAAGCTTCCGAGAGGAAGAAACATGCAATGGTTGAGAGAGGAAATGCAGAGCTTTGGACATAAAACAAAAATTGGACACAAGCAGAGAAAAGGACAAAAATAACAGTGTAAAAATACACTCATTGGAGATGGAACTGGATTAAAAAATGATGCAAGACACCATAGAACACAACTTTCCAGTATGGAATACAGAACAAAAGGCTCTAAATTTCTCTCATTTAAGAGACTACTTTCACACAGGAAATTCTAAAATTTGATCTGAGTTTCCTTTGGCAGTGACATGTTGCACACTAAACAACTTAACTGAATTTTAATAAAAACTTCAAATCTCATTCTCAACAAACAACCTTTTGTATTTTTTCTTAATTAGATCAGTAACTTTTATTTTGGTGACACCAATATTCTCAAAAATATTCTTAGAATTTTACAAAACTGCAACTTGGCAGTTGAGATAAGGGAGACAGACTGATCAGGAGGTCATTTAAACTGTACTATGCATATTGTATACCCAAACACTTTCACTGAGAGAACAGTAGGAAAATTTCATGGTAAGAAACTTCAGTCCTGAAATCTAACCCAAACATTTAATAAAGGAAGTGAAAATGACTGAGTTAGTTGAAGAATGCACATATTTACTTCCATACTACAAATAGCATCAGAAAGGAGGAAGTTCCACTACACACTCAAAGCTCACTGGCAGATATTTAAGAAATAGTTCATGACTTACAACAAGGATATATTGCATTGAGGAAGGACTCAAGGAAGGGGATAAACTGACCTTTATTAACCTAGGAAGTTAAGGATAATATCAAATTGAAAGAAAAAAAATACATTGTGGCAAGTGGCAAAATAACCATCACTGGGGAAAATATACTGCAGAAAAAGGCCAATCAGTTCCCCAAACAGATGAGTTGCGTTCTATGATTTTTTACACAAAATAGCTACAAAGGCAGTGACTGCACTGGTAGTAATGGGGAAGCATTGGTCTTGTAGTATTATCACTGCTATGGGGAGAGGCTGAATAGGTTGGGGCTATTTTCCCTGAAGCATCAGAGGTTGAGGGGTGATCTTACAGAAATTTAGAAGATCATAATGGGCATGGATAAGGTCTTTTCCCTAGGGTAGGGCAGTCCAAAACTAGAGGACATAGATTTAAGGCGAGAGGGAAAAAATTTAAAAGGGACCTAAGGGGCAACATTTTCACACAGATGATGCATGCATGGAATGAACTGCCAGAGGAAGTGGTGCAGGCAGGTACAATTACAATATTTAAAATGCATCTGATGGGTTTATGAATATAAAGGGTTAGAAGGATATGCGCCAAATAGGACTAGGTTATATTGGGATGGTCTGATCTGGTTAGATTGGATGAGTTGAACTGTTTCTGTGCTGTCCATCTCTATGACACTAGACTAGCAATGCAGACACCGAGGTAATGTCCTGGGGACCCAAGTTAAAATCCCTCCAAGGAAGGTGGGTAGAATTTTAAAAACTGAGATGTACAGTCTAATTATGATCATGAAACCACTGCTGATTGTCAGGTAAAACCTACATGGTGTCCGAATGAAGAGGAATAAATAGTGCAATTGTCACATCAGGGTTGTGGCAGAACCTGTACAGAGATATTTAAACACGTAATTTAAGCAATAATTCAGCAGGGGTATTTTTACTTGTGTGTAGGATAGAAGTATACTTGAGCAGTTGCTGCAAATTCGAGGAATGGTTATTAATTAAAGTTATTATGACTACTCATCAGCTTTTACAATGTTTTAGCTAGTAACAAACAGAATACAAAAATATTAACACTTCAATAAATACAGTTCAGTTGGAATGTGTGTAGTAATGAACGGCACCAAGCTGGAGGCGGGGGGGACGGGACCCTGGGATGTTGCAGCCCTTCGCCAGTGTCAGTCCAGTGACAGAGCAGATACTGAACACTACAATAATTTCACAAACATGAACTGCTCCAGCTCTCCGGGGAGTGACGGGGCTTCCAGCCGAAAGGAGGACTCGGGATCCCGGCCTGTCGCTTGCCACAAGCCGGCTTTCACATCAGCTCCCGGCCGGCACCAGGCCGGCTTCCAGAGCGGAGCCGCGGCCTAGGCACCTCCTCCCCACTGTCCCGGGCCCCCGGGAGCCTGGGGCCAGGCCTCTCTCTCCGCACTCACCGTGTGCGATTGCAGGTTCTGGCTGGCCTCGATCATACAGCTCAGCGGCACCGTGTCGTCCAGCAGCACCTTGCCCGGGCTCTTCTTCTCCATGAACGCCATGGCGAGGGCGGGCGGGCAGGCTCGGTGCTCGGCAACATGTGAGGGCACAGCCCGCGGGGTCCTACACTCCACCCTCTCACTAACACCCCCCCGCGCTGTGACACACACAGAGCCCGCGGGGTCCTACACTCCACCCTCTCACTAACACCCCCCCGCGCTGTGACACACACAGAGCCTCACTAACACCCCCCCGCGCTGTGACACACACAGAGCCCGCAGGGTCCTACACTCCACCACCTCACTGAGCTAGGGGCACCTCTGGCACTCAGTATCTCCCCCCCCCCGCTGTATACACACACAGCGGAGGAAAACCACTGGAACACACAGGCAAAGTACACTGGAAAGGTGCCAGGTCACGATGCACAGTTGCAACAGAGCCCGGGAGAAGTCTATATTCGTCATTTTAAAAAAATGCTTGAAACTAATTGGGAAATAGATCTGAAATATAAAGATGTGTAATCCAGCAGAAATCAGTTAAACAATCAAGGCCAAAGGAAGCGTGAATTTTGCAACTTATAATAACCCTTCTTTAAATATGAAATGTGTATTTCGAATAAAATCGGATCGAAACATCATTCATACAGCTTACGCACAGCATGTTTAAGAAATGAATCGTGGGCGCTTGTCATTGCTTAATGTTACTCATTGGCAACGACGTAAAAGCATATTCGAAAGAAACACGCTAGTGAGACTCTAAGCGTGAATACGTAAGGAAACAACAGTGGTAGGAGTTAGGTGTATATTTAGAATACTAGCAGGCAGTGTCATAAGACTAAATACCAGGAGAATAGGAGAAAAGTTGAAAATACAGAAAGGCAAAGAGAGACGATGACATTAAATTATCAAGGAACATACAACAAGACAACATAATATTTTACAGATACATCAATTAAAAAAGGTTGTGATAGGAATATGGCTATTATTGGATAGAAAGGGTGACACCACAGGGGAGATTAAAGAGATAACAAAAGTTTTAAATAATCATTTTCATTTTAGCGTTTATCTGGAATAAAGAACAAGTAGATATGAGGTTAAATCGTGAGATTATCAATTATATCAGTGCTTTTAAAATTAAAACAAGAACTTATCAAATAAGCTAATCAAACTCAAAAGATTTCTGCCCCAGATGGATTGCATTTTAAAAGAATCCAGGAAAGAGATAGAGATGTTACACTCATTATTAATTCATTAGAGTAAGGTGTAGTGCCAGAGAACTGGTTGATAACTAATAAAATTTATATATTTAAGAATACGAACAGAACATATCCAGGTAAGTTTGGACAAGTTATCTTAACACAGAATCATAGAATCCCTACATTACATAAGAGACCATCCAGTCTGCACCAGCCCTCCAAAGAGCATCTCACCCAATCTCCATAACTCCACATTTACCATGGCTGATCCATCTGGCCTGCACTTCCTGGACACTACAGGGCAATTTAGCATGGTCAATCCACATAGAGTCATAGAGATGGACAGCATGGAAACAGACCCTTCAGTCCAAAACATCCATGCCGACCAGATATCCCAACCCAATCTAGTCCCACCTGCCAGCACCCGGCCCATATCCCTCCAAACCCTTCCTATTCATATACCCATCCAAATGGCTTTAAATGTTGCAATTGTACCAGCCTCCACCACTTCCTCTGGCAGCTCATTCCATACATGTACCACCCTCTGTGTGAAAACGTTGCCCCTTATGTTTCTTTTACATCTTTCCCCTCTGACCGTAAACCTATGCCCTCTAGTTCTGGACTCCCAACCCCAGGGAAAAGACTTTGTCTATTTATCCTATCCATGCCCCTCATGATTTTGTAAACCTCTATAAGGTCACCCCTCAACCTCGGACGCTCCAGGGAAAACAACACCAGCCTGTTCAGCCTCTCCATATAGCTCAAATCCTCCAACCCTGGCAACATCCTTAAAAATCTTTTCTGAACCCTTTCAAATTTCACAACATCTTTGGAGTATGGGAGGAAACCGGCGGAAACTCATGCAGACACAGGGAGAATGAGCAAACTCCACACAGCCAGTCACCTAAGGCTGGAATTGAACCCAGGCCCCTGGTGCTGTAAGGCAGCGGTGACATCAGTTTCAGGAAATGTAAAGGAATCCATACTGAATGAGACCATAGAAGAACACCTCAAAAATAAATACATGGTAATGAATAGTCAGTGTGGATTTCAAAGGGAAAATCTTACTTGAACAATTCTTGATTTTTCTGAAGAGATAACTTAGAAAGTAGAAGGTAATGCAATAAACATGGTTTATCTGGATTTTCAAAAGGTCTGTAAATAAGTTGTCCCATAACAGATCAATGAAAATAGAGAATATGAAGTCAGGAGCCAACTGGCAGAATGTATTGCTAACTTGCATCAAGACATGAAGCAGACAGCCAGATGAAGGATAGCTATTCAAAATGGCAGATGGTGGCAACTAGTGTTCCAAAAAATCAGTGTTGGGATCATTGCTGTTCTTGTTTTACATTAATGAGTTGGACCTTGGAATTGTAAACACAGTTTCTCAATTTGCACCAAATTGGGGGTGGGATCCTGAGTGTTTAGGAGGACCTCAACAAATTATAAAAGAACATTAATAAATAATTGGTAAATTAAGTTCAACACAAGTAAATGTGGGGATATTTTGGTCGGAGGAATCTGGAGATCAGTTATTAGTTAGAAAGTGCAGGACCATATAGGGTAAAGGAGCAAAGAAATCCCAGGACATAAATACACTGTCCCTTTTTTCCAAAAGCTGTTCCTTGGATCAAGGAGACTCTGTCCTTGACTTTTTTCAGAGGGGTAATAAACCTGGCCGGGGTCTGATCAGTCTGGTTTGGTACAGAGATTAAGGGGTATTGCGAGTCCTTTTTTAAAATATGTAAACAGATGAGACTTCAGGCTAAAGTGGTCATGGTTTAGAAGTGACCTCTATAATGAAAGGGGAGTGGTCAGCTCTCTAGCTGAGCTGAGTAGTAGAGTTCAGTCCAGAACTGTTTGGGGGTTCAACAGTGAGCTGTGTGGAAACAAACTCTCTCACTTTCTGCCTTCTAACTTTATCTTGTAAGTATCTGTTCCTTTTTTGTACTGTGTTTTAAAGGGGATTTGCTCATTGGGACTGTTGTGAATATTCAGAACAGCATACTTAAGTCTAGTTTGGATAGACTGAGTTCTGTAGGGGTTCTTTATTCTGTTCTTCATGTTTCATTGTGTAATTTTGTGAATACATTTTTTGACTGTTTTAAACCTGGTAGTCCACCTCGCTACCTTAATCCAGGTAATTTTCACTGTACACTTACTGAAACAAATTGCAAAGTTATGGTCTAGGCTGCCTACTTAAGAAGGTTTTGAGTGGTCTAGCCTACCCCATAACAACACCAATCACTAAAAGTTGTAGTAAGGCCATCAAGAAAGAAGCACTTCAATTTCTCGGCTTTATTTCTAGAAGGATAGTATTGATAAGTGATAAAATAATCCTGAATCGTGGTTAGACCACATTTAACAGTATAGAATGCAGTTCTTATCACTGTATTAAAAACAGGATATAGAGGCACTGGAGCAGGTACAGAGAGAATTTACTAGGATAGCTTCAGAAATGCTTGGGTATACATTTCAGGATGGACAGTCCGAGTTTCTTTTATCTTGACAGAAAGCTGGGGGTGACCTAATAGAGACCTTTAAAATTATCAAAGATTTTAAAGACTGGATAGAAAGAGGATATCTCCTCTTGCAGAGGAGAATATAACTAGAGGAAATCAATATCAGATAGGTATCAGAAAATCCAACAGGGAATTCAAAAGAAATGTTCTTACTTAAAGAGTGATGAGAATGTGAAACTCAAGCACCACATTGAGTGGTTAAAGCAAATAATATATCTGCATTTAAGGGGAAGCTAGTCCAGTATATGGAGGAGAAGCACATAGATAGTCATGAAGGTAGATTTGGAAAAATGATGGCAGGCTTGAATAGGTCACATCTCTGGACTAGTCTGGTCAAATAGCCTATTTTTAATGCAGTATATCTTACGCAGTCCTATGCAATGTAACCTATTTAAAAATACAAATCTCAGTGAAGTTAAATATTTTAAAATAACTTAAAATTCACAATACAACATCTGAAAATGACTGCCATCCCGCACGTAAGACTCTGCATATATTTTTACATGTGTTAGTCTCTTAGGAGAGCAAGGAATTTTATTTTTATTAGATATTATCATATTTTCAGCAAGACTCCTCAGTTTATTATTGTCGAAATGTGTGGCACTGGAAAAGCATAGCAGGTCAGGCAGCATCTGAGGAGCTGGAACATCGATATTTCAGGCATAAACCCTTCATTAGGTATGTTGGGGGGGTTGTGGGGAAGTCAGCAGCTGAGAGATAAATAGGACGGTGGGGGTGGGTTTGGGGGAAGGTAGCTGGTAAGCATTCCATGAGTTCACCTTCCACTCCCAACACCCTCCCTTACTGCCGTAAGAGGTGTAAAATCTGTGCTCACATCTCCACCCTTACCTCCGTCCAAGACCAGAAAGGATCCTTCCACATCCAGCGCAGATTTTTCTGCATGTACAATCACCTCATCTACTGTGTCCATCGCTCTCAATGTGGTCTCCTCTATATTAGGGAGACAGAACACCAACTCTCAGAACGTTTCAGGGAACATTTCTGGGACACACGCATCAAACAATCCCACCATCCTGTGGCCAACCACTTCAACTCCCCCTCACACTCTGCCAAGGAATGCAAGTCCTGGGCCTCCTCCACCGCCAAATCCAAGCACCCGATGCCTGGAGGAAGAATACCTCATCTTCCATCTTACAACTCTCTAACCACATGGCATCAAGGCCACCACGCCCACCCCGACTCCCACCCTCCTATTTACCTCTCAGCCCCCTTCCCCCCACCCACCTTCCTGATGAAGGGCTTATGCCCAAAACTTTGATTCTCCTGCTCCTCAAATACAGCCTGACCTGCTGTGCTTTTCCAGCGCCACATTTTTTGACTCTGATCACTAGCATCTGCAGTCCTCACTTTCTTCTCAGTTAATTATGCTAAGTCTTTGCTTCGAGCCTGTCTCTACAAATAAATGTCGACAATTCCAATCATAATTCAGAGCTAAGAAATACAAGAATGTATAAAATTCATCCTCATTGTCACATTCAAAATTACAGATTCTAGCAAGGGCTTGTAAAATCCAGTCATTGGTCAAAAAAACTTGATTAGATTATTGATTTGCAATTTGCTGCTCAACAGCACCACACATCAAGAAAGCATCAGAGATCAATGCTGAGTCACTGCCCAGCAGAAAATCATCAAATATAAAATTTGAGCACCAAAACAAGACAAAATTTCAAAGTACTAAGTTCTAATTAGTACATAGACAGAAAACAAGTGCAGGGATAAAATTCATAGATGCAGTACCTCACTACTAGAATGTTATATTTATCACAGAACAACAATAAAATATAGAACAAAAGAAAGGTATTTGTTCCTTCAAGCCCACCAAAAAAAGGTGAAGCCAGCATAAAAATGATTGGTCAGTTGGGAACTTCTAGTAACCATATAGTCAATGCAAAGCTTAAGCATTATTTAATCAGGATTAACTGAGGTTGTGACAGCGCAGCAAGATACAGCTTCGGTCGAACAACCTCTGTGGCCCCAAAGCAATAATTTCACAAGTACAGACCCCATAGCCTCAAAAAGGTCTTTTAAAGGTTTATGTTCTGACATTTTATATTTCTGCTTTAACCTCACTTGTAAGTTCCAATTTTTATTTCAATAACTGCACAGTGATTTATATTCTCTGGTTTTTTTCTACTTTCTGCTTTGCTACTAATGAGAATTATTCAATTTTATTTGCTGATTAAGTTGCCTGCTGACTACCTTACTACTGCACCCTACATGCACTATAGAAGGCAACAAATTCAAAGTGACAATAAAGGGCATCTGTGCTCTTGAATCCATTGCATGTTTTCTGGGAAGCTTTCTGAAGATCGGTGGTCAGCACTATTCCTACATTTTTGGCCTTTTGATGTTCCTCATTTTATACAAAGTATAAATAGTTGGTGCATTAGAGAACTATGTACTAATAAAGCATGGCAAATAAATATAATAGGGAGAAAGGATTCTGGATAATCCAAGATAGAGGACGAGGAAAAATATCTGGCTGTAACAGGCTACTCTTTTTTTTGAGGTAGTTTAGGTGTTGAAAGTGATTTCCTCAAATTACAGAAGCAGCAATTACTGTTTTATGTGCAGTTGCATTGTTTTGGAATTTTTGGAGAAAAAAAGCCAAACAACAGCACTTTTAAAAGGGAGAGGAACAAACAAATGCAGCACATGTTGAGGTCAGTGGAGGAGAGAGAGAAAGAAACTTACACTGCTAACTGACGCAGCAGTGAACCTGCACAGTTACTGCCTTTGTTGTTTGAATTCATGTATCACTGGACATCAGAGTGCATCTGGGAAAATTAACAAACAGTGAAATTCACAACTAATCTTGAAGGATTGTTGAGATACGCCGCAGCACAGAAACAGATAAGTGAATATTTTTAGGTGTAGCCTTACAGTAAGTCTGCAGTAGTGAATAGAGTGGGTTCTTCCTTATTATAAGTTTTATTGAGATGTGTCTCTTGATTAAACTTAAAAATATAAACCATAAGTACTAAGTTAGCCTGGAGTCGTGTTTTGTAGAGGAATAAGACAGTGCTATTTTCTCAGTCTGTAGATTGAAAGAAGCAAAAATGGCCTTTAGTAGAGTGATATGATCTTCCTGACGGATGTGGGAGTTCAGGGAGAGCTTTTGTGTTACTGAGGATTATATCTGCAATAAATGTCGTTGGTTGCGAATTCTATCAGATTGAATGAATCGGTTGGAGAGACAGATAGAGGCAATGACGAATTTACAAGCGCAAGGGGTGTGATGGATGGCAGTTATAGGAAGGGAGAAAAGTTGCAGGTACAGTCACATAGATGGGTTAACTCCAGGAAAGGTTGGAGAAGTAGGCAGGTAGTGCAGGAGTCTTCTGTGGCTATCCCCATTTCAAACAAGTATGCTGTTTTGGAAAATGTAGGGGGTGATAGATTCTCAGAGGAATGTAGCATGAACAGCCAAGTGTCTGGTATCGAGACTGGCTCTAATGCAATGAGGGGAACATCAGGTTCCAAGAGATCAATTGTGTTAGGGGATTCTCTAGTCCGAGGCACAGACAGATGTTTCTGTGGCTAGCAGCGAAAAATCAGAATGGTGTGTTGCCTCCCTGTGTTGCCTCCCTGGTGCCAGGATCAATGATGTCTCAGAGAGGGTGCAGAATGTTCTCAAGGGGGAGAAGGACCAGCAGGAGTCATTGTACACATTGGAACCAATGACATAGGAAGGGAAAAGGATGAGATTCTGAATGGAGAATATAAAGAGGTAGGCAGGAATTTATAAAAGAGATCCTCAAGAGTAGTAATATCTGGATTACTGCCGTTGTGACGAGCTAGTGAGAACAGGAATAGGAGGATGAAGCAGATGAATGCATCTGCTAAGGAGCTAGTGTATGGGAGAATTGACCTGGTGTATGGGAGAATTGATCTGTACAAGGGAGGGTAGAAGTGACCTGTACAAGAAGGATGGATTGGATCTGAATTGGAAGGGGACTAATATACTGGTAGGGAGATTTACTAGAGCTGCTCGGGAGATTTACACTATTAAGGTTGGGGGGGGTGGGGTGACCCAGGGAGATAATGGGGAAAGAGACTGGTACAGTTGAGAACAGAAGTGAGTCAAACAGTCAGGGCAGGCAGGGACAAAGCAGAGAACAAGGTAGGACTGATAAATTAAACTGCATTATTTAAATGCAAGGGCCTAACAGGGAAGGCAGATGAAATCAGGGCATGGTTAGGAACTTGGGATTGGGATATCATAGCAAATACAGAAACATGGCTCAGGAATGGAGCCATGTTAATGTTCCAGGGTACAAATGCTATAGGATGGACAGAAAGGGAGGCAAGGAGGGGGAGTGGTGTTTTTGATAAGGAATAGCATTACAGCGTGCTGGGTGTTTTTGATAAGGAATAGCATTACAGCGTGCTGAGGGAGGATATTCCTGGAAATATATCCAGGGAAGTTATTTGGGTTGAACTGTGAAATAAGAAAGGGATGATCACCTTATTGGGATCGTATTATAAATCCCCTAATAGTCAGAGGGAAATTGAGAAACAGATTTGTAAAGAGATCTCAGATATCTGTAAGAATAATAGGGTGGTTATGCTAGTGGATTTTGACTTTCCAAACATTGACTGGGACTGCCGTAGTTTTAAGGGTTCAGATGGAGAGGAATTTGTTAAGTGTGTACAAGACAATTTTCTGATTCAATATGTGGATGTACCTACTAGAGGAGGTGCAAACCTGACCTACTCTTGGGAAATAAGGCAGGGCAGGTGACTGAGGTGTCAGTGGGGGAACACTATGGGGCCATCGACCATTAGTTTTAAAAAAGTGATGGAAAAGGATTGACCAGATCTAAAAGTTGAAATTCTAAAATTGGAGGAAGGCTAATTTTGAAGTTATTAGGCAAGAAATTTCAAAAGCTGATTGGGGGGCAGATGTTTGCAGGTAAAGGGATGGCTGGAAAATGGGAAATCTTCAGAAATGAGATAACAAGAGTCCAGAGAAAGTATATTCCTGTTAGCGTGAAAGGAAAGGCTGTTAGGTGTAGGGAATGCCGGATGAATAGAGAAATTGAGGGTTTGGTTAAGAAAAAGAAGGAAGCATAAATCAAGTATAACCAGGATAGATGGAGTGAATCCTTAGAAGAGTGTTAAGGCAATAGGAAATCAGGAGGGCAAAACAGGATCATGTGATAGCTTTGGCAAACAGAGTTAACATGGTGCCACTGTTTAAGAAGGGTGGTAAGGACAAGCCAGGGAATTATAGACCAGTGAGCCTGATGTCGGTGGTGGGCAAGTTGTTGGAGGGAATCCTGAGGGACAGGATGTACATGTATTTGGAAAGGCAAGGACTGATTAGGGACAGTCAACATGTCTTTGTGTGTGGGAAATCATATCTCACAAACTTGATTCAGTTTTGTGAAGAAGTAACAAAGAGAATTGACGAGGGCAGATCTACGGACGTGATCTATATGGAGTCAAGATTAGAGTGATACTGGAAAAGCACAGCAGGTCAGGCAGCATCCAAGGAGCAGGAAAATCGATGTTTCAGGCAGAAGCCCTTCATCAGGAATGAGGCTGGGAGCCTCCGGAGTGGAGAGATAAATGGGAGGTAGGTGGGGGTGGTGGTGCAGACAGAAGGTAGCTAAGAGTGCAATAGGTGGATGGAGGTGGGGATAAAGGTGATAGGTCAGAGAGGAAGGTGGAGCAGATAGGTGGGAATGAAGATTGGCAGGTAGGACAGATCATGAGGATGGTGCTGAGCTGGAAGGTTGGAACTGGGGTAAGGTGAAGGGAGGGGAAATGAGAAAACTGGTGAAACTGGTGATCAGTAACGTGTTCGACGTGGTGGAGGGTTGTTTTTCAGACTAGAGGCCTATGACCAGTGGAGTGCCACAAGGATCGGTGCTGGGCCCACTACTTTTCGTCATTTATATAAATGATTTGGATGCGAGCATAAGAGGTATACTTAGTAAGTTTGCAGATGACACCAAAATTGGAGGTTTAGTGGACAGCGAAGAAGGTTACCTCAGATTACAACGGGATCTTGATTGGACAGGCCAATGGGCTGAGAAGTGGCAGATGGAGTTTGATTTAGATAAATGTGAGGTGCTGCACTTTGGGAAACAAAATCTTAGCAGGACTTATACACTGTATGGTATGGTCCTAGGGAGTGTTACTGAACAAGGAGACCTTACAGTGCAGTTCATAGCTCCTTGAAAGTGGAGTCACAGGTAGATAGCATAGTGAAGAAGGCATTTGGTATGCTTTCCTTTATTGGTCAGAGTATTGAGTACAGAATTCTGTACAGTCATGCTGTGGCTGTACAGGACATTGGTTAGGCCACTTTGGATTATTGCATGCAATTCTCATCTCCTTCCTGTCGGAAGGATGTTGTCAAACTTGAAAGGGTACAGAAAAGATTTACAAGGATGTTGCCAGGATTGGAGGATTCGAGCTATAGGGAGAGATTTAATCGACTGGGGCTGTTTTCCCTGGAGCGTCGGAGGCTGAGGGGTGACTTCATAGAGGTTTACAAAATCATGAGAGGCATGGATAGGATAAATATTCAAAGTCTCTTCCCCAGGGTGGGGGAGTCCAGAACGAGAGGGCATAGTTTTAGGGTGAGAGGGGAAAGATATAAAAGCGACCTAAGGAGAAACTACAGGTGGCACAGTGGTACAGTGGTGAGCACTGTGAGTACAGAATTCTGTACAGTCATGCTGTGGCTGTACAGGACATTGGTTAGGCCACTTTGGATTATTGCATGCAATTCTCATCTCCTTCCTGTCGGAAGGATGTTGTCAAACTTGAAAGGGTTCAGAAAAGATTTACAAGGATGTTGCCAGGATTGGAGGATTCGAGCTATAGGGAGAGATTTAATCAACTGGGGCTGTTTTCCCTGGAGCGTCGGAGGCTGAGGGGTGACCTCATAGAGGTTTACAAAATCATGAGGGGCATGGATAGGATAAATATTCAAAGTCTCTTCCCCGGGGTGGGGGAGTCCAGAACGAGAGGGCATAGTTTTAGGGTGAGAGGGGAAAGATATAAAAGCGACCTAAGGGGCGACGTTTTCACGTAGAGGGTAGTATGTGCAAGGAATGAGCTGCCAGAGAAAGTGGTGGAGGCTAGTATGATTGCAACATTTAAAAGGCATCTGGAGGGGTATATGAATAGGAAGGGTTTGAAGAAATATGGGCCGGGTGTTGGCAGATGGGACTAGATTGGGTTGGGATATCTGGCCGGCATGGACGGGTTGGACCGAAGAGTCTATTTCCATGCTGACTCTATGATCTATGAGAAGAAATATCTTACTCAAACAGTGATTAGAATGTGGAACTTGCAAAGTGGTTGAGGCAAAAAGCTTAGATGCTTTCGGAAATTAGCTGCATGAATTAAAGGAAAGGAGAAAGACATGCTGAAATGGAAGTAGAAGGAATAGAATGAGCCTTATGTGCACTATAAACACTAGCACTGACTTGTTGGAATGAATTACCTATTTATATTTTGCAATTATAAATATAATTCATTTTCTCTTTGTTCTTTCATGAGACATGAAGTCACTAGCAAGGTCAACCTTTCTTGCAGATCTCGAATTGCCATTTCATTGATTCGGTTGCTAAACCAGTTCAGAGGGCAGTGAAGAGTCAAGCACTTTGCGATGGGTCTGGAATAACATTAGATCAGGCGAGCTAAGAATGGCAGATTTCCTTCCCTAAATGTTATTAGTGAACCAGATGAGTTTTTGCAATAAATTCATGATTATTGAGAGTAAGTTTCGATTCCAGATTTATTAACTAAATTTGATTGAAATTCCACCGGCTGTCAGAATGGATTAGAATTTGTACCCCAAGAACATCATGCTGGATCTCTGAATTTCTAGTCTAGAGACATAAACACTGTCCCACCATCTCCCCATTCTATGTACACTATTCCAGGATGTCTTGCAGAGTTCATAAGAAGTGACTGTAAAGTTTCTATAGGTTTGTAAAGGGACAAGATTTGGTGAAAACTAATGTGGGTTCCTTACAGTCAGAAACAGGAGAACAAAGAAATGTTGACCAACTTATGTCTTCACAAGGGAGGTCATAAATAATGTACCAGAAAATATGGGGATCACAGGGTTTCGAGGTGGGGAGGAACTGAATGAAATTCAAATTAGTAGAAAAATGGTGTTGGTGAAATTGATAAGATTGAAGACTGATAAATCCTCAGGGCCTAATAATCTACATCATGAAGTACTTAAGGAAGTGACCATAGAAATATTGGCTGCATTGGTGGTCGTCTTCCAAGATTATTTCAACTCTGAATCAATTCTTACAGGTTGGAGTGTAGTTAATGTAGCCCCATCATTTAATACAGGAGTTAGAGGGAAAACAGGGAATTATACACCTGTAAGTCTAACACTGATAGTGGGGAAGATGCAAGATGCCATCATCATGAATTTTATATCAGAACACTTTGAAAACAGTGGTAGAGTCAGACATAGTCAGTGGATATGGAAAAGGGAAATCAAGCTTGAGAAAACACTGGAGTTCTTCGAGGATGTAATGAATTGATTGGGGGAGCCAATGGATATTGTTTACTTGGACGTCAGAAGACGTTTAACAAAGTCCCACATAAAAGATTAATGTGTAAAGTTAAATTGCATGGGATTGAGGTAGTGTATTGATATGGATAGAAAATTTGTTAGCAAACAGAAAATGAGTCTTTTTCTGACTTGCAGGCAGTTAATAGTGGGATACACAGGGATTGGTACTTAGGATCCCAGCTATTCATAATACTGTTAATGATTTAAAAAAGGTAACTAAATATATCTCAAAATTTGTAATTAACACAAAGTTGGGTGAAAAGGGTAAGCTACAAGGAGAATGCAGAAATGTTAGTGTGATTTGCACAGGCTCAGTAGTGGGCAAATGCATGGCAGATTCAATATAATATGAATAAATGTGAGGTTATCCACTTTGGCAGCAAAAATCGGAAGGCAGATTATTTTTTGAGTGGTAAAGATTTGAGAGGGGGAATGTTCAATGAGACCTGGCTGTCCTCATGCATTAGTCACTGAAAATAAATGTGCAGGTGCAGAAGCCAGTAAAGAAAGCAAACTGCATGTTGGCCTTCATAACAAGAGGATGTGAGTTCAAGAACAAGGATATGTTTCTGCAATTGTACAGGGCATTGGTGAGTCCACACTTGAATATTTTGTGCAGTTTTGGTCTTCTTTATCTCAGGATGTACTAGATATAGGGGAGCAGTGAAGGCTTATCAAATTGATTCTTGAGATGGCAGGACTGATGTATGAGGAGACAGGTTATATGCAGAAAGGATGTTCCCAATGGTGGGGGAGTCTAGAACCAGGCTTCATAGTGTAATGATAATGAATCAATCTTTTAGAATTGAGATGAGGAGAAACTTCTTCACCCAGAGAATGGTGAGCCTGTGGAATTCATTACAACAGAAAATGATGGAGGTCAAAACGTTATGTATTTACATGGAAGTAGATATTGCTCTTGTTCCTAAAGGGATCATCAAGGCATATGTTGTGGCGGGGATAGAGGAGGAGGAAGACGAGGAAAGGACTAAATTATTGAGGTCATTGATCAGCCATGATCATATTGAGTGGGGGGAACAGACTCAAGAGCTTGAATGACTTACTCCTGATCCTATCCTCTATGTTGCAATGTATTTGACTGCAGACAGTAAAAGCAAGAGGGTTTTCTGGTCAGCCATCCTGCAGAAGGCAACATCACATCATTGCTGTACATTTCTATAAGGTAGACCAATCCAATGGAAGTCCATGGCCAAATCTCCCTAGAGATTTGACAGAACTGGTGAAAAGCATTTTTTTGACTCTATGACACAACAAATTTTATGGCCTATTTGTGTCACTTAATCAAAATCTACCAGAGATGAAAAAAAAATTAGATTAGCTTTTAATTTGCTTTCAACTGTGGATAAACTTGTTTCTGCCACTGATTTGTTGTCAGGAGATCTGCTATCATGGTGTGCCACTTACATGTTTATATTATCCCCATATGCTCATCGTAGCTCATCTACTACCAGTCGGTGACAGACAAATCTAACTATGTCTAAGTCAATCCCTCTTCAGGTTGTCCTCAATCTACCAGAGAGCCCAATAGCTTTTCAGCTTTAATGTTATGGTCAAAATACATATATTTTATTTTCTGGATGTCATTTCAGAGGTTGGTCTTGCAATTTCAAGTATTTTTCTTTTGTCTTATAGTGTGTATGTGTAAGTTTTAGTATTTACTTTAGCATCCACATTTGAAGGGTGAACTTTCCTTCCATTGATATTTATTGTCCAGGTTTCTGAGCCTTATGGGAATGTGGATAGAATGAAGCATTATCCCAGATTTCTTTTCTTTATTATAAGCCTGAGTTTTCCTGTTGTTAATATTTTTCATCTCATGAGATCTCTTCTGGCTACTTCTACCCTTCTAACTTCTGCATGACATCTGCCATCTTCTGTTATAATTTGTCCAAAATAGACAAATGTCTTGTTCCAGTGGGTCACAATCTACTTCAATCATTACTGCTTTCTTCTAGTATATCCCTTTTATTTACCATTGTTTTGGCGTTTTAATATTCATACTCAAATCTATATTCTAAATGTTGAGATTTTCCTTGTATGATAATTTGTAAAACCTCCTCAGGTTCTGCAGTGTACCACAACTTCATCATCAGTATACCACTAATTTGTTATGTGCATATACTTCCAATTTTTACCCTAAAAGTAAATCTAATCTCTGAATATTTGCTGTGTGTATGTATATTGACTAAATTCAGTGACAGTTCACAGCCTTTTATATTCCTTTTTTCATGTTATGTAATTAGATTAGATTACAGTGTGGAAACAGGCCCTTCGGCCCAACAAGTCCACACCGACCCGCCGAAGCGAAACCCACCCATACCCCTACATTTACCCCTTACCTAACACTACGGGCAATTTAGTATGGCCAATTCACCTGATCCTGCACATCTTTGGACTGTGGAAGGAAACCGGAGCACCCGGAGGAAACCCACGCAGACACGGGGAGAACGGGCAAACTCCATACAGTCAGTCGCCTGAGGCGGGAATTGAACCCGGGTCTCTGGCGCTGTGAGGCAGCAGTGCTAACCACTGTGCCACCGTGCCGCCCACAAATAATACAGCAATTTTAGAAAAGGGCTGGTGCATGAATAAACTCAAAAATCCATAACTTCTATCTTAGTTGTGCCACTGTATCATTTACTGTGCAAAAATGGCTTGTATGGTGACTAAGTCCTGCACTTCTACATGCTGAGAGATTTGGCTTACCAACAATCTCCAAAACAGGGCCCAAGCTATTTTTCATTGTGCAAGGTTGAGATACTGTGCATCAAAACCTACCTGTAGGTATATTGGTACTTCTTGTAATTTCCAGGTGAGTGCAAGACGTTAAGGGATATTTTTATTATTGAAAGATTGTGTGTCCTTTACAACATTAGCACATCTCTAGTTGCCCTTCCGATGTCCTGTTGAAGTTGAACCAATTTCTTATATCGTTGCACACCATATGCTGAAGGTGACCTATAGTGCTATTTGGCAGTGTGTTTCTGGACTTTGCTTAGCAATGTTGAAGGAGAGGTGATATAATTCCACTTCATGTTGATGTGTGACTTCATATCAGACCTCCATCATCTTCAATATTCTAATTGTTGCCCCAGTCATTCTCTGTTAGAGGTAATCTGTTTGTAAAATTTGAAGTTTTAGTTTAACTTTGTTCTTAGAATTAAAGTAAAATGGAAAACTATGTTGAGACAGCCAATCTAAGTGTTTACTAGCCTGGATTAGTTACAAAAGCCATCCCAGATACAAGAACAAATGTTGCCACACATTTTTCACAAGTTACAAGACAGTATTTACAATCATTGGTATTTATTTTAAATAATATTCATTGGCTAATATAACTTTTCCAAGTTATTTTTCAGTTTCAATGATAAATTCATACACTTTGATCTCTATTCTCTGGCAACATGATCTTCACTTCCCCCTTCATTATAACCTTCTTAGTTTCTTTGACAATACATGAAACAGCAATCCAAGCTATTGACCTCCTTATTTTAATAACATCTGCAATTGCTGAGGCCTGCTCACCTATGTACAAGGGTGCTAAAAACCGGAGTTCCTGGGATAGAAGAACACATCCGGGTACCTTGGTTCCCAAAACGGCAGACATTAATCCACAAACCAGTACACCATGAACAACTAGCTTTCCAAACTTGTTGTCTTTGGCAAAATCTTCATTAAGATGTAATGGGTTAGTATCACCAGTTAACTCTGAAAAGGTGAATACATCACTCTGTGAAAAAGCTTTAGTAAGTTCAGCTCTTTCGCCAACCTGAAGATGCACAGTCCGAAGAAAAGCATTTTGTGGTATCAACATGTTGCTTGTGCGCCAGTGACCCATCTTTAATGGGCTCTGAAAGATACTAAGTATAACTCTTTGAGTACAAAATTGCATTTTTTAGAGCGGTCACTTTAAACACCTGTTAATTGTCAATGACCTCAGTTTAACACCAATTCTCTACTGTTGCCTGATAGTGCAAGAAGAAATGGCGAGACCTATACAATAAAGAGATAAAAATGCAATTAATTACCAATTAAAAACAACAATCAAGTTGTTTTAAAATCTGTTTAACTACATTTGGAGATCTAAAATACAAAGATTAGTTTCCTTTCTCCCATCAAGAGATATTACATTTTGATGGGTTTTTCCACAACTACAGAATTGGAGAAAGAAATATAAAATCAATATCCAATACATCGTTCTTCCAGATCTGCTCCAGTGATCATTCCAATTAAATAAACATCCCAACGAAATGGATCCCTCTGCTTTGTCCTGCTGAATTCAGACCTCACAGTTGGTCTTGTTCTCAGTGAATTTCAAGATTCTACTAGAATTTGGGCTATTACAGTTTTCCTCAACCTTGAAACCAATTTATACTCTATAGTACAATGGTCTAAATGATTAATAGGAAAATAGACATTACTATTATAAGTGTAACACAGCTATATGTAGGGGATAGGCAGAGTAGAAGAGAGACAAAGAGACAAGGGAATACAGGCAATAATCACAAAGAGGTAATATAAATATGGATGAATTGAAATTAATTTCAAGTGAAATAATCTGAGGATTCAACATGTTGGAAAATGAAAGAATAGTAATAAATGAAAAAGAGAAATAGACAAAACAGCAGGTGGAAATGAAAAGTACAATTCCAAGGAACAAAAATAACATTTCAGTTTAAATTATTGCTAAAATAAATAAAAATTTGAATAAAATTAAAGAATGGATACTTTAGTGATTTGGATTCATAGTGATTTGCAACATTGTAAAAGTCAGGTTTGTGTTTTCTTTGATAGAAATGACAACTCTATTAATATAACCACTAGGTAACAGCTGAAGAACAGCAGTTTTCTATTTTATGTTTTGTGGTTAAAGAATAACTTAAAGATTATTTTTTCTATAATAAACAAATATATAACCTGCATCACTCTGAAAGCACACTTCTGATTTTGATAAGATCCCAGCAGGGTCAGTGCACTCCACAGCTTCACAAGGCCACTGTAAACAGAAATACTTTTAATAAAACTTGCAAGAGTTAGACATTGACATTTGTTTTAGTGTTCTTCGTTCAAACATTTAAAATTTACATAGTGACTTTAAACTAATATTCCAAAATACTTAACCGATGAAGCAATATAAAATGCAACCTAAAGAGAGATTGAGCAACAATTTAAACTCTTTTTCTAAAAAAAATGCTTACGTCTTCAAGGAGGGCTTAAAGAGGTGCGAAGTGTGAGAGGTTTAACAAGAGAATCTACAGCACAGGGCTCAAATGATGAAGGAATGTGGTGGAAAAAATAAAAAGTGGGCTATACTAGAAGAGTCAAAGGAACAGAGTTTGAAGTAGAATGGGTGAAGGATGTTACTGAGAAGGTCAAGTTGTAAAAATAATTTAAATAAAGATAATTTTAAATCTGAAGTATTTAGTGACCTGGAACCAGTAAGGTCATTGAGGACATGGAAGATGTATGAGCAATGCAGACAGAGTTCACACCACATGTTCAAGTGGATGTACAGGAGGCACTACTTTGAGGTACATGTGTGGCAACAGCTTACCACCACCTTCTCAAAGGCAATTAAGATATAGACATAAATGTTTGCATTGTCATCACAGCCCAAGAAAGCATTTTAGAAAAAGTATTCCAGTAACAGATGGGTTGAAGCTGAGGCAAAGGCAGAACAAATTACAAATTTAAACCTGATGGTTTATGTGATGAAAGGATCATGAAACAAAGCTCAGCTTGGCAAAATTGCAAACAATAGGGCTCACAGTACAGAGTTGAAGGCTAAAAACAATGGTTTCAGTCTTTCCTAATATTTAACTGTAGATAAACCCAAAGAGAAAACAGGATACCTGTCAAGCACAAAGGAGGAGAGAACACATGAGAGATATGGTGGAAATGTAGTCCTAAATGTAGCCCCCCTGGAAACTAATGTGTGCTTACAATTATATTGATAAGGGGCAGCTTGTTAATCATGAACAAATTGTGACCAAAAATGCATTTTTTCAATAGCCTAAGCAGGATAAATTAGGTAACTGTGGAACCAAGTGAGGTCATTCAATTGAGCTGGATAACAGAGGAACTTCATTAGAGGTTAGTGACATTGACGAATCTGCCAACATTAGGAAAAAGATTATGAAAGGATAATAAAATGCAATACAAATGTGTAAGTTTTGCCATTGATCAGCATTGTTTCAGTTATCTGGCAAAGATGGTTAGCTGGACAGAGATCAAAATAAACTGTTGCAGAAAAATTGAGCATAGATTTGGGAAGGACCACTATGTTCAAACATTTGAGACTAAAGGGAGAGTGGAGATGTAATTGCAGTTTGCAAAGACAGAGGGGTGAAAGTTGCCTTCTTCTGGAGGGCATGGCAATTTTGAAAGAATGAAGGAAAAGATCTAAGGAGACAATATTTTTTTAAATGCCAGTTAGCATTTTTGGCAAGGAAAGGTAATTCAATGTAGTCACTTAGTATTAATGGACTAAAGAAAGTAGGACCTGTGTCTTACGAAAAAGCTGATCTCAGAGGGCACAAGGGAAGACGATAGGAGAGAAATGGCAGAAGTAGTTCAATTCATAGATAAGACAAGGGAGCTTGAGATTCAGTGTTAAAAATCACAACACCAGCTTATAGTCCAACAGGTTTATTCGCAAGTACCAGCTTTCGGAGCGCTGCTCCTTCATTAGGTACCTGTGCAGCAGGATCATAAGATACAGAACTTATAGCAAACGATTACAGTGTCATGCAACCAAAATGATATATTGAACAAATGTAGATTGCTGTTTAGTCTTTCGGCCTCACAGCACCAGGGTCCAAAGGTTCAACTCCAGCCTCGGGTGACTGTCTGTGTGGAGTGTGCACATTCGCCTCGTGTCTGCGTGGGTTTCCTCCCACAGTCCAAAGACGTGCAGGTCAGGTGAATTGGCCATGTTAAATTGTCCATAGTGTTAGGTGCATTTGTCAGAGAGAAATTGGTCTGTGTGGGTTACTCTTCGGAGGGTCGGTGTGGACTTGTTGGGCCGGAGAGCCTGTTTCCACACTGTAGGGAATCTAACCTTTTAGAATGGGTTGCAGGTTTCATTTCATTAATATGTTAATCCCAGAAGTTCTTTTAAGTCACAATCTCGAGATAACTCGAATTAGATATTAATGAACTGAAACCTGCAATCCATTCCAAAAGATGAAAGACTTAACAGCAATCTAAGTTTGTTCAATAGATTGTGTCAGTTGCATGGCATTAATCTTTTGCTATAAATTCTGCCTTACGATCCTACTCCACAGCTACTTGATGAAGGAGCAGCACTTAGAAAGTTAGTACTTCCAAATAAACCTGTTGGGCTATAACTTGTGTGATTTCTAACCTTGTCCACCCCAGTCCAACAGCAGCACCTCCACAACTTGGGTTCAGTGAACAGAAGGGAGTGCATGTATCTTCACAGAAATCTATGAGCTTCTCACATTGGGTGAGATAGAGAGAGAGAGATATAATATATAGAGAGAGATATACACATAGAGAGAGATATACATAATAGAGAGAGATATACATAATAGAGAGAGTATATATATACACATATATATGGATATATATATATATATATAGAGAGAGAGAGAGAGAGAAAAAAAAGTGGGGGAACCAACAGTCATTTAAGGAAATGTTTGATACAGTAGGAATGAATGGCAAGCTCTTGTTCCCTTCCATTATGATTGCAAAGAAAAGTCTGGTTCTGGCAGAAGACAGTGGAAGCCAACAGTACTTGACCTAGTCATGCACCATAAACCAGTTTTTCATCTGGAACTTATTCATTTTTGAGTTCAATAAGGCTTTATTCAAATAAAAAAGTACTACAATGATTTTTTAAGTTATATTTATCACAATAAAGTAGCTTTATATCATTACTATGCACACCCACCTGCTTCTTACTCTCAATGTAGCTATCAATGTTTCTTCTTCATATCTCAATACATCAACAGGTAAGGCCGCTCCAAACTGCAAAATAAATATTTTAAGAACATTAATCTTTAGAATGACAGGCATGAATTTCTAAGGCATATTGAAATAAATACATTTTCCAAAGGAAACTGAGTATGGATATATACTCTTGTTAAACTCTACACGGTTTGTGAATTATTTGTGACACAGAGATTGGAATAAATAATCATCTGTATGGATGATACAACAATGTTCAATCACACACCTACTGGCATCTAGAACACCACTACAAATCCTGAAATTCCCTACCCAACAGCATTTTTGGGGTAGCTACACCAAATTGAACCACTGTGGTTCGAGGCTGCACTACCACCTTCTCATTGGCAACTAGGGATGGACAAAAAAATGCTCAACCCCGAGCAGCACGGTGGCTCAGTGGTTAGCACTGTTGCCTCACAGCACCAGGGTCCCAGGCTAGATTCTAGCCTCGGGCGACTGCCTGTATGGAGTTTGCACATTCTGCCAGTGTCTGCGTGGGTTTCCTCCCACAGTCCAAAGATGTGCAGGTCAGGTGAATTGGCCATACTAAATTGCCCGTAGTGTTAGGTGCATTAGTCAGAGGGAAATGGGACTGGGTAGGTTACTCTTCGGAGGGTCGGTGTGGACTTGTTGGGCCGAAGGGCCTACTTCTACACAGTAGGGAGTCTTGTCTAATCTAATCTAATAACGATATCCTATGAATGAATTAAAGGAAAAGTGCAATTGCACCTGTGGTGCATAGGACAATAACAAATGTGGATTGGGTGTTTTCCTACTGGGAAGTGGGCAACTTAAATTTGAGGGCTCCAAACTGCCTGCAGATATTGAAAGGGTCACTTGTCTAAAACAAGTCTAAACATTTTCATTAGCAAACCATGCTAATCCTGACCTTAAGATAGAGGGAAGGTCATTGAGAAAGCAACTAATGATATCTGGAGATTTGAGAGAGGAAAGAAAGATAGACAACAATAAAGTACCCAGTGATTCTGGAATATAGACAAGAAACAAATAGTAAACTAAACAACAAAACAAAATCTGGAACAGAAGTGTGTGAGGACACAAGGCTGAAGATGATCAATGAGATAGGATGAGATGAAGTCATTCAGAGATTTGAAAATCGAGATAAGATGCAGAAAGAAATTTGTTGCAGCTGGGAAGGGTGATGTTGATGGAAACAAAACCAAGTGCAGACGAGATTACAGGTCATGGTTAGGGAACATTTAAGATATGAAGATTTGAGATGAAAGGAAGTTGCTTAGTGATTCCAAGTCGATGAGGTAACAACAAGCCATGGTCACAGTCACAGACTGCTGGCTATGACTTTGAGCTGCAGTTTTTGTTGCAATAAAAATAATTTTTGCTGCACATAATTCAGGTAGCTACTGGCAGGCCTTCTGAAATATTAGAGGATCTGCAGCTGGCTGTTCAAGATATTATCGCTGAACTATACTATTACAGAATTGCTGGACTACTTTGTAGGAATAGAAAAATTGGATCCAAAGAGAAGCAGAATTTTTCTTGATAACAGAACTTTGCCAAATAGGGTATTTGGGGTTGAAAGTCAATAGCAATATCCAGATTTAGGTTGGAGGTGGAGAAGAGATGGTCAAAGCAAACTTATATCAACTGCTGACGATGAGTGCTGCAACGTCAAGTGGTAGAGTATAGAAAAGCCAAGGAATATCAGTACCAAGGAGGCTAACTAACTCCCAGGGAGCAGAAAAGAAGACAAATTTATGAACGCTATAGTCATAGTTCAAAATGAGCAATCCTTTCCTCCCTCTGAAGATTTGTTTTGATCAAAAATGGCAACAATGACATAAAACTTGGTGTTTGTTCTTTCAGTTTTCAACTGACAGAATTACTAAGTCAGCCACGAACCTCTATCAGGAAAAGAGCAAATGATTTGTACAGTTTATCATTGATTTCCTGCAGGTTAGGACTGGTGACAGTACATTTATGGTTATGCACTGGATCAGAGTTGAGTGTGGTGTGCTGGAAAGGCACAGCAGGTCAGGCAGCATCTGAACAGCAGGAGTATCGACATTTCAGGCATTCCAGTGTATAGCTGAAAATGTGTTGCTGGAACAGCGCAGCAGGTCAGGCAGCATCCAGGGAACAGGAGAATCGACGTTTCGGGCTGCCCGAAACATCGATTCTTCTGTTCCCTGGATGCTGCCTGACCTGCTGCGCTGTTCCAGCAACACATTTTCAGCTATACACTGGATCAGTCTGGTTTACTCATGTTCCTCAGGGAAGGAAGTCTGGCCTATGAGTTTCAACGTGGTTGACTGTTAACTGCCCTGAGATGGCATAGCAAACCATTCAGTTAAGGGATACAGAGGGCTGTGCAATAAATGCTGGTCTTGCCAACAATACCCACAGCCCAATAACTTAAATCCTGACCTGTGGTTCACAAAGGAATGTGTGCTGACACATAAATGGTATGAATAAATTAAGGAATATGTAGGAAGGACAGTAATAAAGGTTGTTAGAGTGGAACTGATATTATACTTTCCAACCCTAAGGGGGAATTACAAGTTAGAGCTTATTAGAGGAATCAGAGTGAAGATGTTAAGGAAGGTCCCAATTACAACATCTCGACAGGAAAGTGGAAACTTTTGCCTCCAGGAACAACTTACTTTAGCAATGCTTGGAGACGTGAACAATTACATAGTGGCTCTAAACTAATAAGATTTTACAAAAAATACATCCAAATCTCAGGAGCATTTTTTTATATAAGGAGAGTCATTACCCTATTTAATCTGCTTGTAAAGAATTGTCATTTAAAGAATAAGACAGCAGTCAATGATTGCTTCCTGTTCTAGAGTCATTGAGTTAGTCTTACAATAAAAGTTAAACCATAGCTGCTATCAATTAGTTCTGTGAAGGTAACTCACTACTTAAATGTAGTCAAGATCTGGGTACAAGTCCCATCTGTCTTGGATGTGTGTTGTGAGTGTATGAACGGGTTGATTAATTTTTATTTAGAAAAAGATCCATCCTCAAACAAAGTACTTCAGCATAGCTTCTGACGTATGGTTCCCTCATGCCAAGCTGAGTTCTGCCGTGCTGTTCGTTTGAACTGAACACAGATCAGCTACATTCATATATTCAGTGATTAAAAAAAGATTTACATCCAATAATTCTCAAAACATTGGTAAACATTTATTCAACAGTGTTTGGAAGGAGGTCACCTGTCCAGCATTGTCAGGTGGGAGCTAATCCTAATGAATAGAAAGATGAATAAAATTTGAGGAGACAAAAACATTCTGAAGAAATAACATTTTTAAGAAACCAATCATTCTATAATGTAGAACACAACCAAAATCATAAATTGGTGGGAAATCTCAGCAGGTTGACAGCATCTATGGAGAGAAAGCAGAGTTAAGGTTTCACGTCCAGTGACCCTTCATCTTATCACATATCATGTTTCACCAACAAGTTCTCTTTCTGTAAGAAAAATAATTCTATACTTCCCTCATCTGAAAGTTGGAAAAATACAGTGGCAACATCAAAACGTGTAAAGAAATAGGTTGGACTTTGTTTTGTAACAAATGTCCTTGGACAGATGAGGGCAAATACATCATAGCAATCCTTTATCTTTTCTATATTAGACACAAGTATGCAGTTTAACTTTGAAAATCAAGAGTTGTGCAGATTTTTGTATAAGTTTCTGTAGAATACAAATTACATTTTGCAATAGTGCTAGCCCATTATCTCATCAAATCCAAATAGCATTCAATATCACAATGCAATATGCTATGTACAGCATATTTTCAATGCAGATGTTATTTCATACTTGAACAAATTAAGAACAGTTTAATCATCCAGTAGACCAAATGACAAAGCTGTTAGTTCTCTCCAAATGCACGTTTTTGCTTACCAGGTAAAAATAGACGTTCTTTCCACAAATTCAGCTATACAAAATGTTCTCTTCCATTGAAAGATTATATGCTATTTCCATTAAAGCACAAACAACTCAACTTTACTGCTGGGTGCCAGCTTTCAGAAAAGATGAGTCATTCACAAAATAGATAACTTAATCCCACCACATCTAATTGTCACATCCCTTCATTAACTAGACTCCTCTGGAGTACATGTTACCAGAATATCTACTCTAGGCAATTGATCTTTTGATGCAAAAGTTCAGTCATATGTCACAATCACTCAAATTACCGCTATCCAGCTCCTGAACGACCACATCCTATTCTTCAGGACCTTCAGCACAATACAAGAACGTCTGGGACACAGGGTGTCTCATCTACTTCTATTAACTGCACAGAATCCACAATTTTGTAATTAATTCAAATTAACAATGAGGAACTAATCTTAATAGTTGACTACCGTGTTTGATTATACCTTACCATCACAACATTACTTTATCAAGGCATTAAATTTTTAACAATCCTTTCTTTTATAATACAACAAATATTTTGAGTTAAATTCTGTCCCAGATGGTGTTATACAGTGCAGAACTTTCAGAATTTTCTTCAAACTGTCAGGCTTAGAATGTCAACCCTATTGCATATAATATATTCAAATACTTAGGAAAAAGGGTAGTACCTTTACAGTAGCAGGACTATGAGAACAGAAGGCAGTTTGGAATTTCATGCATAGACTAATTGCTAGAATCTGTGTTTGCCAACAATCTGAAGGGATTTCGTTTTGCATGAATCACATTTCCCAATATAATTAGCAACTCGTAGTCTGATCAGCTCAGGTATATGCACCATGCTACAGATTACCATATGATACCTTTTACCAAGTCAATTGCTGAAAATACTTTTAGCTATGATATCTGAGACTATGATGTTCATTCTTATTGCACATTGCCAATACACTTTACATACTTCACATTTGCCACTAATTCTGAATCCACCTGGTGTACAACTACACCAGCATCTTTGACAAGCAGTGTGAATAAACTTTCCATGTAACTTTAATACAATTTGCTTATTTTCCTCTTTCTTATCACTTGGTTCCATTACTACTCGTCTAACATCACATTTTGTTAAGGGGATATAATAAAGCTTTCACTGGGTAGAATGCAGGTGACTTACCAAAAGAATCAGTCTTTTCAAGCTAATGATGAAGGGCTTCCTGAAGAAGCGCTTTTGCCCGAAACGCTGATTTTCCTGCTCCTCGGATGCTGCCTGACCTGCTGTACTTTTCCAGCACCACTCTAATCTAGACTCTGATCTCCAGTATCTGCAGACCTCACTTTCACTTTTTCAAGCTAATGTCCATTTCCATTCAGTTCTATTTGAGCCTTTTCAGTAGAAAGTTTACTCAGAGGATTTTTATTGTTATTTCACGGGATGTGAATGTTGCTGGCTAGGCCAGCATTTGTTGTTCTTCCTCATTGCCCGTTGGCTTAGTGACATGCTGGGCCATTTCAAGATTCAGAATGAAAGTTAAGAATCAAACAAACTGAGTCAACTATCACATCCAGAGTCACATTTAGGCAAAATAGGTAAAGCTGACTAGTTTCCTTTCCTACAGATACATTTTTATGGCTTTTGAAGATAGTTTCGTGGTTGAGAAATTAGTATTCAATTCAGAACTATTAATTGAATTCAAATTCTATCAGCTGCCATGGTAAATGATTCAAAGCTACATCCTCAGGGCATGAGCATGGGCGCCTGGAATACTTCTACAGTGACATTACAATACCACCATCTATGCAGAGAAGGGATCTCACATCAGTATTTTAAAAAGTTTACTCCAGCAATTTTTTTGTGGAATTACAATCATCTCTAGTAACCTTGATGCACTGGCACTAGCAAACCTAAAGGTTCCTCCTACTTGGAGCAATTTTCAAATCTTTTTGCTCCCTCTCTCAAACCTTCACATCAACCCTAAAGTGTATGGTGTCAGAGTTAGATAAAAGAATGCAAATGAGACCAAATTGCCAAATGGCATAAATTAGAGGTCATAACATTTCACAAACCCAGGTCAGTCTGTTGGAAATATATCACTGCCCTACACAACACACTAAAACCACCTATACTGCCTTTGTAGTAAGAGATTTAGTAAAACACTTCTAGGTAATTAATATTTTGCTCGAAATTGCCTTTTCAATTCAAATTTTATGGGACAATGTCTCCCTTTTCCACGATGTGGAGGAGCCAGTGTTGGACAGGGGTGGACAAAGTTAAAAATCACACAACACCAGGTTATAGTCCAATAGGTTTATTTGGAAGTACTAGCTTTAGGAGCACCATTCCTTCATCAGATAGTTGTGGAGCAGGATAATACAACAGAATTTATAGCAAAAGATTACAGTGTCATGCAACTGAAATGATATAATGAACAAGTCTAGATTGTTGTTAAGTCATGTTCTCAAGATAACTTATGGTTGTATATAAAAAAAGTGACATCTCAGCTCAGACAATGCATTAAAAGTGTGAGGTTAGGGTTTGTCTATATCCCATCTTGAGTCAGACTGGTTCTATTTCCAAAGTGGACTCTAGCCTCACATCTTTAATGCATTGTCTGAGGTGAGATGTCACGTTTTTAAGTAAAACCTTATGTTAAGTCAAGAATGTGACTTAGAAGTAGTTCTGGGATTTACATATTAACAAACCAAAACCGCAACCCATTCTAAAAATGAAAGACTTAACAACAAGCTAGGTTTATTCAATGTCATATCAGTTGCATGGCACTATAATCTTTTGCTATAAATTCTTTCTTATAGTCCTGCTCCACAACTATCTGAAGAAGGAGCAGCACTCCGAAAGCTAGTGTTTCCAAATAAACCTGTTGGACTGTAACCTGGCGTTGTGAGATTTTTAACTGAATCCCTTTTCTACAGCGCATCACTATCTGGACGTTACATTCAGTCTGTATTCCCTTGCGAGGCCGATTGAGCCATAAATGATAGTACCAGGGAGTGGACTACCGAATTATTGCATTCATACCTCTCCGTGCAAATCCTTCAGCGCCGAAACGATCAACTGTTTAAAGTGAGCAGCGCTCACCTTGAACGCAGGCCTCGTTTCCCCAAACTCTCTGTTTTAAAAAGAAACGAAACCGGAGTGAGTGCAGTCGAACAGGAGGAACTCAAAGATCGGCGTGGTGCCGAGGAATCGGGAGATATTTCTCACTCACAGGCCGACCTTCAGGTAGTGGTAAAGGCAGCTGTTTCTGGAAACGTGCCGCTCGTAGGCCGCAGCTTCCCGCTCCTCCCGAAACGTCGATTTTGCCTGTCCTCGGATGCTGCCTGAATTGCTGTGCTCTTCCAGCACCACTGATCCAGGATCTGGTTTCCAGCATCTGCAGTCATTGTTTTTACCCTACTAGGTTTATTCAATGTCATATCAGTTGCATGGCACTATAATATTTTGCTATAAATTCTTTCTTATAGTCCTGCTCCACAACTATCTGAAGAAGGAGCAGCGCTCCGAAAGCTAGTGTTTCCAAATAAACCTGTTGGACTGTAACCTGGCGTTGTGTGATTTTTAACTGAATCCCTTTTCTGCAGCGTATCACTATCTGGACGTTACATTCAGTCTGTATTCCCTTGCGAGGCCGATTGAGCCATCAATGATAGTACCAGGGAGTGGAATACCGAATTATTGCATTCATACCTCTCCGTGCAAATCCTTCAGCGCCGAAACGATCAACTGTTTAAAGTGAGCAGCGCTCACCTTGAACGCAGGCCTCGTTTCCCCAAACTCTCTGTTTTAAAAAGAAACGAAACCGGAGTGAGTGCAGTCGAACAGGAGGAACTCAAAGATCGGCGTGGTGCCGAGGAATCGGGAGATATTTCTCACTCACAGGCCGACCTTCAGGTAGTGGTAAAGGCAGCTGTTTCTGGAAACGTGCCGCTCGTAGGCCGCAGCTTCCCGCTCCTCCCCCGGACTGTTCATGGCGACGGCCAGCTACAGACTGACAGGCAGCTCGAGCGGACTGCCAGAGCTCGTCACCCGGCAACGGCCGGCCACCGGAACGTCACTTCCCGTTCTGTCGCCCGGCAACCGCCGGTCACCGGAGTGTCACTTCCCGTTCTGTCCCCGGGCAACCGCCGGTCACCGGAGCGTCATTTCCCGCTCTGTCTCCCGGCAATCGTCGGTCACCTTCCGTAAAGCGCATGCGCCATCCACCCTGACCGTGCGCTTTCCCCCGTCAACTTGCTCTGAAATTCTTAAGTTGAAACTTTATTGCTGGAACAGCACAGCAGGTCAGGCAGCATCCAGGGAACAGGAGATTCGACGTTTCGGGCACAGGCCCTTCTTCAGGAATGAGCAGAGAGTGTTCAGCAGGAGAAGATAAAAGGTAGGGAGGAGGGACTTGGAGGAGGGGAGTTGGAAATGTGATAGGTGGAAAGAGGTCAAGGTGAGGGTGATAGGTCGGAGTAGGATGGAGGCGGAGAGGTCAAGAAGAAGACTGCAGGACAGGAAGGCGGTGCCGGGCCGGAAGGATCCAGCTGAGACAAGGGGGGGGGAGGGGGATGAAGAAACTGGTGAAGTCCAAGTTCATCCCCTGCGGTTGGAGGGTTCCCAGTCGGAAGATAAGACGCTCCTCCTCCGACCGTCGGGTTGTTGTGGTTTGGCGGTGGATGAGTCCAATGACCTGCATATCCTCGGTGGAGTGGGAGGGGGAGATGAAATGCTG
>NC_057727.1:33667730-33760232 GCF_004010195.1 Chiloscyllium plagiosum | reverse complement strand
CAGGGATCTGTATGAGATCATCAACAAATTGCAATCTATTCTAATGAACCGGATGAAGGAGATGGAGCTCAGTTTGCTCATGCACCAGGATAGTCATTCAATAAGATGTCAAATGGAGACAGAGCGTCTGCAATGGGATACAGACAGGGGGAGGGTCAGATCGTCTGCAATGAGATACAGACAGGGGAGGGCAGATCGTCGGTAATGGGATACAGACAGTGGGAGGGCAGAGCGTCTGCAATGGAATACAGACAGGGGGAGGGCAGGTCGTCTGCAATGGGATACAGGAGAAAGTGAGGTCGCCTTCCTGACCTGCAGTCTTCTTCTTGACCTCTCCGCCTCCATCCTACTCCGACCTATCACCCTCACCTTGACCTCTTTCCACCTATCATATTTCCAACGCCCCTCCTCCAAGTCCCTCCTCCCTACCTTTTATCTTCTCCTGCTGAACACTCTCTGCTCATTCCTGAAGAAGGGCCTGTGCCCGAAACGTCGAATCTCCTGTTCCCTGGATGCTGCCTGACCTGCTGTGCTGTTCCAGCAATAAAGTTTCAACTTTGATCTCCAGCATCTGCAGACCTCACGTTCTCCTCTGAAATTCTTAAAGAAAGTGAAGAACCTGTTAATTAAAAAACAAACTTGCATTAGCTTAGCGACCGGAATACACTATAAGGTAGAAGACGGGGATAAAATAAAGTACTGCAGACGCTGGACATCTGAAACAAAAACCGAAATTGTTAATGCTAACGAATAAAATTTAAGATGAGACAAAAATATTCTAAAGAGATAACATTTTAAGAAACCAATCATTCTACCATGAAGACACAAACAGAAATTGCTGGAGAAACTAAGCAGGTCTGGAGAGAAGGCAGAGTTAGTGTTTCTTTATTGGACTTGAAAGGTTAATTAGAAATAGACAGCTAACGTAGAGTGTACCAAACATATATACCAACGTTTTCCTCGCTACAGTCAGATTTGAAGAAGGACCACAGGATCCGAAACATCAACTCTGTTTTCTCTCCATAGATTAGATTAGTTTCGCTACAGTATGAGAACAGGCCATTTGGCCCAAAAAGTCTACAACGACCCTCTGTAAGCGAGACTGGTACACTGCTTGTGAAGGTAGAAGTGGAGCATCACCTTTGCATTTGCAATTGTAAAAGTTCAAGATGATCACAGTGTCCTGCGCCTCGGATACTGCCTGGCCTGCTGTGTTTCCTCTGACGAATGCACCGAACACTATGGGCAATTTTAGCATGGTTGAAACTTTATTGCTGGAACAGCACAGCAGGTCAGGCAGCATCCAGGGAACAGGAGATTCGACGTTTCGGGCACAGGCCCTTCTTCTTGATTCCTGAAGAAGGGCCTGTGCCCGAAACGTCGAATCTCCTGTTCCCTGGATGCTGCCTGACCTGCTGTGCTGTTCCAGCAATAAAGTTTCAACTTTGATCTCCAGCATCTGCAGACCTCACTTTCTCCTCGCAATTTTAGCATGGCCAATTCATCTGACTTTCACATTATTGGACTGTGGGAGGATACCGGAGCACCCAGAGGAAACCTATGCAGACATTGGCAGAATGTGCAAACTCCACACAGACAGTCGCCTGAGGCTGGGATCGAACCCTGGTTTCTGGCACTGTGAGGCTGCTGGTCTCCAGTTTACTCATCCATTCTGCGGCTCCCACTTCCATCTATAAAGACTGTGATCATCTTGAACTTTTACAATTGCAAATGCAAAGGTGATGCTTCACTTCTACCTTCTCAAGCAGAGTACCAGTCTCGCTTACAGTCACACCCTGCTGTCAATGACCACTGATCAAAGCAGATGACTGTAGTCTAAGGGATATGACCAAAGTGTTCAAATAACTTGCCCCCTCCCAGATGCATCTCAGTGTGTACAGGTCAATCTGCAGTTCAAGGAGGCTAAATCGAATTTCTCGGAGTACACATACTTAATCCACGCATGCTTCTCCTCGGTCACGCTGGTGTCCCGGACATTCCACAGTCACAACTCACTACCATAAGAAAGTCAACCGGGAAGGCAGTTTATTTGAAATTTTTAACAAAACCTTACAATAACTAAAAATTTGTGAATTTTGACAGACAGATGAGCAAAATACCCACCAACCAATCATTTATCTGTTACTCTTATGACATTTCTTTAACAACAACGTCAATTCCTGGACTTCAGGTTTTCTTGCAAGTTTAAACAGTGAAACTGCTGACAGTCGTTTGTTTGTTTAAACTGTGAAACTCCTATTTCTCTCCTTTTGCTGTTTTGAACTGTGAAACTTGTGCTTTTTATCATTGATTTAAACTTTGAAAATGCTGTATTTCCCTTTGCAGCATCTTTCAGAATAAACCAGATATATTAAGGTGCTGAATATAGCTCTTTTTAAATATTGCACGGCAGATGATCCTTCAAAGACATGATAATATGCCTATTCAAAGAAACTTTAAAAAACAGAAGGTATGTTGCGGGGTGTGGATGGTACTTAATCAAGTCAAAAAGATGGAGGGAATAGTAAAGCATGTGAAATTGGGTTAATCTGGTGTGCCCCCTAGTGTTTGCAGTAGTAATGTCAAATGTTGCAGATTTCGAAGCAGCTGCGTGACTTTGAAACGTAGATTCTCCTGCTCCTCGGATGCTCCTAGCCTGCTGTGTTTTTCCACCACCACACTCTTGACTCTGATCTCCAGCATCTGCAGTCCTCACTTTCTCCTGTACAAATCAATGCCAAGGGTAACATGGAAGTCAAATTTATAGAATGTATCTGGAATTGTTTCTTTGAGAAGTGCATTGCAGAACCTACCTGGGAACAGGTTATTCTAGATCTAGTAATGTGTGATGAGCTGGAATTGATTATAGATCTTGTAGTTAAGGATCCTCTGGAGTTAGCAATCACAAAATAGTAGAACTTCAAATTCAATTTGAGGAATAGCAACTCAGAACTCAAACTAGTGTCCTCAACTTAAATTAGGGCAATTACAGAAGTACGAAGAAAGCATTCTCTAAAGTGTACTGGGAACATAGATAAAGAGGAATGTCAATGGATGAGTAGTGGCAGATATTTAAATAGATATTTCATAACGCTCAGCAAAAATGTATTCCAATCAATAAGAAGGACTTGATGAGAAGGACGAACCACCAGTGGTTAACAAAAGCAGTCAAGGAGTGTATCCAAACAAAACCTAAGCGGTGGAAACCCAGAGGATTGGGAATTTTTTTTAGGATGAGGAGTGGATGACTAAAAAACTATAAAAAGGAGAAATTTAATTATAAAAGTAAATTGGCAAGAAATACAAAAACAAACAGCAAGCGCTCTATAGATATTAGATTAGATTAGATTACTTTACAGTGTGGAAACAGGCCCTTCGGCCCAACAAGTCCACACCGACCCGCCGAAGCGCAAACCACCCATACCCCTACATTTACCCCTTACCTAACACTACGGACAATTTAACATGGCCAATTCACCTGACCTGCACATCTTTGGACTGTGGGAGGAAACCGGAGGAAACCCACGCAGACACGGGGAGAATGTGCAAACTCCACACAGTCAGTCGTCTGAGGCGGGAATTGAACCCGGGTCTCTGGCGCTGTGAGGCAGCAGTGCTAACCAGTAGAATACTGTGAAGACGTATCTGCAGTAACAAACAGGATCTGCACTTCAAAGCACGCTAATAGAGGAAACCTTGATTACATAACACGAGTATTTGGAAGAAATGTTGCAACCAGTAGGAAACTGATTAATATATGCCTTATAATAGGATTGAATCATTTTGTTTCTCATTTCCCCTTCCCCCTAACCACGGTGCAAAAAGTAAGTAGGTTAAAAGCAAGTATGGGGTCATTGGAGAATGTGACTGGGGAATTAATAACAGGAAAATGGTAAATAATTTAAACCAATATTGTGTATTGACCTTCACAGTGAAGGACACTGTAAACATCCCACTGTAAACTCCAGGAGAATTCCAGCAGATTGGTTAATCTCTAATGTGACATCTCTGTTAAGAAGAAAGTTTGAAAGCAGAAATTATAAGCTAGTTAGCCAAACAATTGTTGCTGGGAAAATGCTGGAGTTTCTTATTAAGGAAGAAATAGCGGGACATTTAGAAAATCTGGACACAAACCAAGTCAACATGGTTTCTGAAAGGGAAATCATGTTTAACAAATTAACAAAGTTTCTTTGAGGATATAATGAGCAGAGTTCAATATGGGGAATCAGGTAAATGATTTTCAGAAGGCATTCAGTAAGATTATTGCACTAGATTGGAACTCTCAATATTGGGATAATTGCCCAGATTGAGGACTGGCTAACACACTAAAGAGAGAAAGTCAGGAATAATGGGTCTTTTTCAAATTGGAAAGATGTAACTAGTGGAGTATTACAAGGATCAATCCTGGCCCCTCAGTTATTTACTATCCAATTTACTATTCTCCAATGACTTGGAGGAGGGCACAGAATGGAATGTCAAGGGGTTGGAGACAAGTTGAGTAAGTGACAAAAACTTGGCAGATGGATTTTAATGTAGGAGAGTGTGGAGGTGTTGCACTTTGGCAGGAATAAAGGGCAGACTATTACTTAAGTGGAGGGAGACTCTTAAGAAAGTGCACCATAGAGGGATTTGGGTGTTCTTGTGCACAAAACACACACAGTTAGCACACACTTACAACAAGTAATTAAGAAGGCAAATAGAATTCTGTCTTTTACTGCTAGGAGTATGAAGTTTGGAAAAGGCAAGATGTGTTACAACTGTACATACTGTTGGTGATGCCATACCTGGAGAAATGTGTACAGATTTTGTCTCTAGATTTAAGAAAGGATATATTGGCAGCAGTTCAAAAGAGATTTATCAGGCTGATTGCTGGAATTAAAGGATTGACTTATCAAGAATGGCTAAACAGGATCTTTATTCATTACAGTTTAGAAGATTGAGAGGCGTTCTTAATGAAATGTACAAGATTCTGAAAGGGTTTGACAGATTTTGAGAAAATGCTTTTACCAACGGGAGAATTTTAAACATAGAACATAGAACATTACAGCGCAGTACAGGCCTTTTGGCCCTCGATGTTGCGCCGACCTGTTATACCAATCTGAAGCCCATCTAACCTACACTATTCCATGTACGTCCATATGCTTGTCCAATGATGACTTAAATGTACTTAATGTTGGTGAATCTACTACCGTTGCAGGCAAAGCATTCCATACCCTTACTACTCTCTGAGTAAAGAAACTACCTCTGACATCTGTCCTATATCTATCACCCCTCAGTTTAAAGCTATGCCCCCCTGTGCTCGCTGTCACCATTCTTGGAAAAAGGCTCTCCCTGTCCACCAAAACTAACCCTCTGATTATCTTATATGTCTCTATTAAGTCACCTCTCAACCTTCTTCTCTCTAGCGAAAACAGCCTCAAGTCCCTCAGCATTTCCTCGTAAGACCTTCCCTCCATACCAGGCAACATCCTAGTAAATCTCCTCTGCACCCTTTCCAAAGCTTCCACATCCTTCTTATAATGCGGTGACCAGAACTGTACACAATACTCAAAGTGCAGTCACACCAGAGTTTTGTACAGCTGTAGCATAACCTCATGGTTCTGGAACTCAATCCCTCTATTAATAAAAGCTAAAACACTGTATGCCTTCTTAACAACCCTGTCAACCTGGGTGGCAACTTTCAAGGATCTGTGCACCTGGACAACGAGATCTCTCTGCTCATCTTCACTGCCAAGAATCTTACCATTAGCCCAGTACTTTGCATTCCGGTTACTCCAACCAAAGTGAATCACCTCACACTTGTCCGCATTAAACTCCATTTGCCATCTTTCAGCCCAGTTCTGCAGCTTATCTATGTCTCTCTGTAACCTACAACATCCTTCGTCACAATCCACAACTCCACCGACCTTAGTGTCGTCTGCAAATTTACTAACCCACCCTTCTACACCCTCATCCAGGTCATTTATGAAAATGACGAATAGCAGTGGACCCAACACCGACCCGTGCTGTACTCCACTGGTAACTGGTCTCCAGGATGAACATTTCCCATCAACCACCACCCTCTGTCTTCTTTCAGCAATCCAATTATGATTCAAACTGCTATATCTCCCGCAATCCCATTCCTCCGCATTTTGTACAATAGCCTACTGTGGGGAACCTTATCGACCGCCTTACTGAAATCCACATACACCACATCAACTGGTTTACACTCATCTACCTGTTTGGTCACCTACTCAAAGAACTCAATAAAGTTTGTGAGGCACGACCTACTCTTCACAAAACCGTGCTGACTATCCCTAATCAAATTATTCTTTTCTCGATGATTATAAATCCTATCTCTTATAAGTTTTTCCAACACTCTACCAACAACTGAAGTAAGGGAATCTTGACCTAGGGGACATCATTAGAGAATGAGGAGACATTCAAAACAGATGTGAAGAAGTTTCTTCTTTTAAAGGATTGTGAACGTATGAAATTTTCTGCCCCAGAGTGTGTGGAGGCTACATCATTGACAATAGAGCATTCAATGAATGACAAGACACTAGGAAGATCAGAGGGATTGTGGGGTTCTTGTCCATAGATCCCTGAAGGAACAGGTTAATAGGATGGTTAAGAAGGCATACGAAAAACACACTTTTATCAGTTGTGGCTTAGATTAAAAGAGCATTGAAGATATATTGGAGCTGTACAAAACTTTGGTTTGGTTCGGAGTTCTGAGTGCAATTTTGTTCTGCACAGAAAGGATGTGATTGCATTGGAAGGAATGCAGAGGGAAATTGTCAGGATGTTTCCTGGTTTGGAGCATTTTTTAGCTATGAAGAGAGGCTGGATAAGCTTGAGTTGTTTTGTTTAGAGCAGAGAAAATTCAAGGAGGGACCCGACTGATGTGTTTCAGATTGAGGGGCATGGACAGGGTGGATAGGAAGCAGCTGTTGCCCTTAGTTGAGGGGTTAATAATGAACATAATTTTAAAGTGAAGGTAGGACATTTAGAGGGAATTTGAGGAAAAGATCTTTCACTCAGAAGGTGGTGGGAATCTAGAAGGCAAAAGATGGGAGAGTAGTAGAGGCAGGAAATCTCAACTTTTAAAAATTACGTCGATGGGTACTTGAAATGTCATACCATTCAAGGCTATGGGCCAAGTGCTGGAAAGTGGGATTAGTGTAGATAGGTGGTGCATTTACGATAGGCAAAAGGGCCTCTTCTGTGCTGTAGGACTCTCTGTGCAATGCTTCAGATTTCTGGCATGACCTATGAATCTAAAGAGGATTGGAAAATTATGGCAGGTGCCTGTGTAATTTCGTCCTCTACATTCCTCAGTATCCTGGGACACATCTGATCTGATCTGATCTGCTGACCTCTCATATTTAAATATAGTCATCATTTCTAACACACTTTCTTTATCAACTATTCGCATATCCAGCATTTCAACTACCTCTTTGAATACATCTTTGACAGGATCTCCCTGACAGATACTCTCTGCTTCCCTGTGTAAATTATCTTTTTGCTCCCTAACCATTCCTATTCCTTTTTTGGTTTTCTGTTTACTACTTACGTACCAACCCGAAACCTTTTTGCAAACACTAGTGCTTATATTTAATCTGGTGCTTAAGTACAAATAAACATACAAAAAAAAACTGTTACAATTTGCTGTTAATTTACCTCTTAAAGGTGCTTGCTGAGGAGATGCAAAGGCTAAATACTTTATTCGATATTGGATACCTTAGGGGCTTTTACAGGTAAAATGAGTTATGTAATGTAACACTCATGTCCACTCACAAGAGAGAGAATATGGATTGGTGTTTGAGATAAACTCTGAAGGATAAGTCCATGCTAACACACTTGGACCATTTGAGAAGTCATGAAGCTATGAGACACTGAAGAAAAAAGAAGAATAAAGACAACTGGAGATTTAAAGATACTTAGGATGAAATGTAAAAATGTGTGCAAGGAGTGAATTCATTACAGAAAGCAAAACAATGATCAGGAGATTTATTTTTATTTTTGTTCTATAACATGCATATTTAAAATTATTCCTGTACATTAACTGGATGTAATCAAATGGAAGAAGTTCAAAAAAAAATTATTTTCATTCCTCGTTTCAACAAACTTGTACTCTAAGGTACAGCATTATTTACTCATGTACCTAAATAATGCAAATGTCAGTCAGGGAGCTTAAACACTTGCTAGCATCTGCAACATATATTGAATTATAAGGCTGAACATAAATTTTTCAAAGAAATCTCATTCATAAATCCTGACCTTGTGAAAAATAACCAATTACGTCCCCATCAGATTATTCCGGTAAGCAAGCTGATTTTCTTCAAATAGTCTATTGGATATCTTTTCCAGTTATACCTTTGCCTTATTCACAAATCTGCAATAAACAGGATAGTTAACAATAGGAAGGCTGGGTTCTTCACTTCTGTGGCCCCTGACCATTCATTTATGCTACATCATTTTAATATTTTCAATCAGAAAAGTTCTAAAATTAAAGGATATTAATCATTTTATTAAATTAGCACTTAGGCTGAGAAAGATAAACAATAAATAAACAAAGAACTGGAAATGCATTGTGTATAATTAGTAACTTAGTACAACTTAGCAAACCCGGGATAAGCAAGACAAATTTTCAAAATACAAACCTTTCCCAATTCACGCAAAAAGATATTGGCTCTAGAAAGTCACTCCATAGGATACAATCTTTTCCATGATGTATATTCTTATAGACTGTAAGTGTACCCACCCATTGTACCACATTCAAAAGCAACATGCTTATGACAGAGAGTCAGAGGAAGAAGGAAGAAACTACTTTTTCTGACAGTTCTACTTTCATTCCTTGGTCACAGAGATGAAAAGATATTACAGAACTCAGTTTTAGAAAGCAATGCTAATATTAACATATTTCCAAAGTTTTCAGGAAAAGTTAGTTTTTTATGGAAAAACTGTTTACTTAAAATATTCATGAACAAAAGCATTTCAATCTCAGTTAAACATTTTAGTATTCCCAGTAAACTATAACACTTCCCATTTGACTTAGAACATCCTCATACTTATTGATCTTTCCTGCAGATTTCAGTACCATGAACTGAATTCCCGTCAACATCAGTTGCTGAAATGGACCACAATGAGGGCTGCTGTTCTAACCTGTTTTGAGGTGCAACGCTCATAGTCATAATCCAAGAATTCAAGAGTTAGTGCAATTTGCCAAATAATTGTAGACAAATTCAGCTGAGGCATTATTCCTTTCTCAACACTCATGGGATTCCAGCATTTGACTGCTAAAACAATTAAACTTGTTTCTACAATTTAAATGTGATTGTTGATCATGGGAATATTGGTGCATCACAAATGTTTTACATATATTTATTATAATAGCAATAGAATTCACAGAATTCATAAGTCATTGGTAGAATAAAGAAATGATAACCACGATACCTTACTCATCACCGAAAACAGCTTTCGCCAATTTGTTTAAAGATCTACAGTCATCTCAGTTGAGCCAAATAGCACAAGGGTAGGGAAAAGTCTAAACAATGAACTAACGCAGATTTGTGGATAAAGTAGCACCTTACTTCTTGGTAATATTCTTCACATAAATATTTACTTGTAAGATTAAAATTTACTATGAAAGACTCCTACTTCTGAAGGTGTATCCTAAGTGAACATTTTTATTGTTCGATTCACTGACTTCATGAAATCTGTTTGCCCAGGGCTGGTTTATTTATAAAATACTAAACTGAACCAATGTGTTAAACCTCAAATAAATAACAAAGTTTGTGTAATGTATTAGTTATTTCCCAGCTTATCGTATGTTAAAGCAGATATTATGCAACATTGTGTTCACGATGTTTATTACTGTAGTGAAGTTTAGCAATTGTTTCAGAGGAAATTTTATAATACATTGTTACAAACAAATAGCCACTCAAATGCAAATTCCTATCAAAATGACATTAAAATATCCATTAAACAGTATTGATAGCAACTGTACCTTCCCTTCAACATCATTGTTGAAAAAGTTACTACTAACCACAAAAGCTTTGAAACCACCTTCTACAGATTTAAATAACCAAGCAATCAAAAAAATTTCTAAATTACATATTTAATAAATTATGCTAATGATTTGTGAATTTTATGAAACTGGTCTTGAACTGAAAAATGGGAAATATTGCATTGCTATTTGCATCAAATGGTGAAATATAGACTGCCAAAATGAAGATCAAACGAGTGTGGGAAATCTGGCAAAGAACAGCATTTTTCTGAGATTTATGTTCCTTTTTATATACCGCATGCATATAGTTTCTGGCAATACTCTGTGTCTTTCAAAATTGTGTTTATGTGTTTTGAAAGCACTACCAAATATTAATGCTCTTAACAGATGAAATTGCGGCATCAACATTCATTCAAGTCATTTTGCTTCCTGGGGAATTACTACAGCATTACATTTTATTTGCAATCCAAAGCAATACAGTTTCCATTTATAAATGTTAGGCTAACTTCTTATTGCTTTCTGATCTTGTGTTTTGCAGGGAAGCTGAAAACTCCAGGATAATTTTAGCACTTTTACGGGGCCGCTCCATCACCACAGAATGGCCACAGTTTTCCAAGAGATCCACTCTACAGCCAGGAATATTATCAGCAAGGACTCCAGCTCCTGAAACATCCAGTACCTAGGGACAGGAAGAACATGGAACAGGAATCTTTAGATCCCAGCAGGAGAGCCGTATAGTGAAATGAGCACATTGGTTGAATGACTCCTGATGATGAAATTACCAGCAGCATTCTACTTTTTGTCCTTATCAGGCAAATTATTTTTTTAAATAAAGAAGTAAACTTCATTTTTAGTTGATGCAAAGATCACGAGACAATACAAACATCTCCATCTCTCATTGCCTAAATGTGGCAACATGTAACTACATAATTTCACATTATGCTGTCCCTTTCATCCTGAAGAAGGGCTCATGCCCGAAAAGTCGATTCTACTGCTCCTTGGATGCTGCCTGACCTGCTGCGCTTTTCCAGCAACACATTTTCAGCCTTTCATCACGCAGGTTGGTCAACTATCCATATGGTCATTTTGTGACATTTAGTCTCTCCAAGAGTTTCATATTGATTTGCATGTTTTAGACCATTTTAATCACTTTGCACAGGGCCTTTTTATCTGTCAAAAAATGATTTGCTTTTTCTCACAAGAATTCTCTGTGGTGCACTCATGAGGGTGTAGAAGGATGGGTTAGTAAATTTGCGGAAAACACTAAGGTCAGTATAGTTTTGGACAGTGCAGAAGGATGTTGCAGGATACAGAGGGACATGGATAAGCTGCATAGCTGGGCTGAGAGTTGGCAAATGGAGCTTAATGCAGAAAAGTGTGAGGTGATTCACTTTGGAAGGAGTAACAGGAATGCAGAGTAATTGGGAAAATGGTATTCTGGATAATGTAGATAAGGAGAGAGATCTCAGCATCCAGGTACAAAGTTCCTTGAAAGTTGTCACCCACATTGATAGGGCTGTTAAGAAGGCATACAGTATGTTAGCTTTTATTAGTAGAGAGATTGAGTTTCGGAACCATGAGCTCATGCTGCAGCTATACAAAACTCTGGTGCAGATGCACTTGGAGTATTGTGTGCAGTTCTGGTCACCGCATTATAGGAAGGATGTGGAAGCTTTGGAAAGGGTAGAGGAGATTTATTAGGATATTGCCAGGTATGGAGGGAAGGTCTTATGAGGAAGGGTTGAGGGATTTGAGGCTGTTTTCGTTAGAGAGAAGGTTGAAAGGTGACTTAATTGAGACATATAAGATAATCAGAGGGTTGGATAGGTTGGACGGTAGTCACATCCTTTTCCTAGGATGATGATGGCTAGCACGAGGAGTAATAGCTTCAAATTGGGGGGTGATAGATATAGGACAGATGTCAGATGTAGTTTCTTTACTCAGAGTAGTAGGGGCATGGAATGCACTGTTTGCAACAGTTGTAGATTCACCAACTTTACAGGCATTTAAATAGTCATTGGATAGGCATATGGATGAGAATGGAATCGTGCAGGTTAGATGGGCTTCAGATTGGTTTCATAGGTCGGCGCACAGACCGAGGGCCGAAGGGCCTGTACTGCGCTGTAATGTTCTATGTTCTATCTGCTTCCTTAACCTGCTAGTTTGTACTGCTTTCAGGTTAAATGTCACATGGACCAGTATTTTTTATTATCCAAGAAAAATACAGTTGAGCCTTTTAAAACTAATGCAAACTTTTCAGTTCTTTACAAACATTCTTCAAAAGGATACTGACTTTCAAACTAAATTACAATTTTTCCTTCCTGTACTGCTTTTTGGTCAAAAACTCACACTAAATTCCAATTTAGATTCATTTAATAATGAATTGCAACAGATCTGATTCTCAAACATTTACATAAGAATTGAAATCCTAAATATGTAACTAATTTTACTTTCAAACTAATGATGGACCAATGACTCTTAATTGATCCTGTCAGAGATGTGTACTTCACCTACATTGTCTTGGATCATAATAATACTATGAGCACTCAGCTGCAAATCAGAGAAATGTTGCTATGTATAGAATTCCATCCTGCAGGAATCCTTTTATTCAGGAGAGCAGGAGAGAAAAATTGGAGGGAAGTAATAATTTATTTATTACTTATGTCATGGTTGAGTTCAGAATTATGTTCATCATCATAATATTGTCTGAGGATGGTATTATGAAATGATGTCAGCTTTGGTTCTGTGGTAACAACATCACCTCTAGAGTCATAAAGCTAATTTTAGTCCAATTACCAGACACAGTATATAGTCTAGAATATTTAATTGCAGTACTGAACAAGTCTGCTGTTTAAGATGGATGTAAAAGTTCACTGGCATTATTTGAATAAAAGAAGAGCCCTCCCACTATTCTGGCCAACATTTGTTTCCCAGTCAATTTTACTAAACGGGTTGACTGGTTTTCTATCTCATTGCAGTTTCTGAAACCTAGCCATGCACCAACTGGCAGCCATGCTTCACTTTCAAACATCCCATGGTTGTGAAAACTACTGTTCAAGTGATTTCCTTCTTTTAATAAAAAGAGTGCCAATAACTTTTGCATTTAGATTAAAGTTATGAATACAAATATCTGAACATTGAGTTTCAGCGTGTTGTTAGGCCAGTAATATAACGCCGAAGTAATCCGAACATCATAATTATTTATTTACCTGGTCCTGCTTTCCCCAAATGACCTGGGTTGGAGCTCTGATGAATTTCATGTTTTCCTGCAAAGTGTGTCTTGAGTTTTCTCCAACTATTTCCAGAAACACTGTCAATTGTCATAGGAGATAGAATTGAAAAAAAAACCCACAAAATTAAAGTCTTAACTATGAGATGTTTAAGCTTAGTATTATAAAGGGTTTTGACAAGAGTCAACTTTTAAAGTATATTTCACTTCTTTCGATGAGGAGGTCGGTTACAAATATGAATGATTGACACAAAAAACAAAAGTCCACAGTTTGACTGAATAGCAGTGAGATTAACAGGGCTCGCTGTTATTTATGCAAATAATATAGCAACTTCAGGTGAGGGGCAGATTGATGGTTAAAAGAAGAAATACAAAGTTTGCTTTTTGGAGATGCACTGATGTACTGTTAGTTTGCAAAAACACTACATCACAGTCTGGCTTATTAAAATGCTTTCAATGGCATGAAATTGCTGTATTTGCATAACAGTTGCAAACTAAACTTGCCGCAGCAAATTAGAATAGGCTGGTTTAATGTTATGTAAAGGAAACATTTTTACAGCCATATAATATGCTTCAATACCAGACTGATTCCTGGCATGGCAGGACTGACATTTAGTATTATATTTGTTGGGGTTCAGAAGAGTGAGGAAGGATCTCACTGGAACCTTTAAAATACGTATTCGATTAGACAGGGTAGATGCAAGAATGATGTTTCAAATGGTGGGAAAGTTCAGAACCAGGGATTCGAGTTTAAGAATGGAATATAATGTGGGACAACGCAGAAAAATGTTACACAGAAGAAATGGGGATCCTTGTAATGAATCACAAGAAGCTGGAATCCAGGTTCAGAAGGGAATAGAGAAGGCACATTGACTGTTGCCTTTTTTTCCCCCAATGACACATGTTAAACTAACAGGCCTAAACGTAACTACTTTTTGTCTCCCTCTCTTTGAATAAAAGATATTACATGGGCAGTTTTCAAATCCCCTTGGACTTTTCCAGAATCTAAAGATTCTTGAAAGATTACTACTGGTACATGTTTGTTGCTGCTTCCTTTAAAATTCTGGCAGAGACTTGTTGGAATTTAGTCCCCTTAGTTTTCCTAGTAATTTTTTCCTCTACTGAATATTATTGTACTTATTTCTGCACTGCCTCCAACCTTTAACTCCTTGAATATTTCACATTTGTGAAATGGTATTAGCATCCTCTGTCTTGAAGTATTCAATCAATTCCTCTGTCGTTTTCTGGTTTTTCATTGTTATTGCCTCAGCCTCTTTCTCTGGTGGCCTATGTTCACTTCGGTCTCTCTCTACCTTGTTATATATTTCAAAGAGGTTCTTCCTGTCCGTTTTGATATAACTTGCTAGTTTGCCCTTATAGTTTATCTTCTCCCTTCTTCTTAATAAGGAATTCCAGGTTTGTAAGGCAGTAATAATGAAAGAACAAGAAATATATGTCAAAATGAAGATGGTGTATGTTTGGGAACAGTACTTGAAAGTGATAATGTTCCTGTGCAACTGCTGTCCTTGTTTGACAGTCATGGATTTGGGAGGTTAAGGTTGTAGCCTTCAATGAAAAGTAGAACACGCTGGGGTTTGTTCTGAGTGGCTGGACCAATATTGTTCATTTTTATGCTCCTGATAGTTGAAAGTTACATCTAACAAATAAGAGATAAAAGATTGAATAAAGTAAGACCAAGGAATAGACTTGCAGCAAAAGAGTGAAAGAAACAAATACAGCAGAGTAAAGATGGTTTATTTACCAGAAACTGTAGCTATTCGTGAATTTTTGTACTGCGATTTCCGTGATATTTGACCTTTCTCCAATTACTAATTCAGCATTTTTCTAAACTTTTACCATGTCAAATCTACAGCCCTATTCATCACAAAAGGCATACATGGGAGTATAAATTAAATGACACATCTTTAATCTAGCCTTGCTTTGAAAAAGTAAATACATACCTTTGTCAGCAACAAGGTGAGTGCGTTCTCCACACAATGACCACCAGATGGAGTAAGTGTATAAACTGCAAGGTGTTAAGTTTGACTCCCAGTGTTTGCTGTTCTAATAATCTTAGCTGGGATAGAATGTAGACACTACGGCTGGTTTTAATAAACCCAGGTTGGACAAGAGAAAAATAAGTCACTGTTTTGCTTCCTCATGATTACTAAGAAATGATGCATAGCAAATGGAGGCAAGGACAGAATAAGTCTGTGTTGTGCTTTCCCATTTAGTTTAATTGCAGAACACAATAACACGTTGAGTGATGTACATTAATGTAACATGAAGTTTAACACAAAAATGTAAAAAATAGCACAGAAAATAATTGTGGCATTTTAGATTGAATAAACAAAACATTTCAACGTATCATTAATTTGTTTAAAGTGAGAAAAGTCAGTACTTAAAAGGTTAATTTGACATTTTCAGACTTAATTCCAATCAAAATCTTGCTCTAATTTTAGTGAGAGCTTACTATTTTTACTATTGAATCCAGATGTTGTTGGCTTTATGCCTTATCTTCACAATATAAGTTTGTGAAAACAAAAACCACCAACAACCTAAACAGAATTATTTGAAAATCAGTAGGATGTTATAGTACCAGCACCAACGTCAAAATGACCCACTTTTTCTTGATACTGACCCATTTTCTTAACCTAGAAATCTTTTTGTGACAATTTTTACAGGAACTTCAGATCATTAAAAAGATGCATCAATGAAAAGAAAGGTTGTAATAACAGTCAATACAGTTGTGATGATTAGCACTTATAACCAGCAGACACTACCAATGTGCTCAGCAAACCATAGCTGAACATGAACCACAGGCATGAATAGAAGGGACAAAAGGACAGGGTATTAAAGAAAATATTGAAGATCAAAAGAACTAAGCATCTTGTCATCCATGAGTAATAATCTTGAGAGAAAGGATTGTGAAAAAGTAGTACTCAAGGTAAAAATTCACCAAAGTTCATTTAAACAAGATTATAATTACTGGCACTAATGGGTGATAAGGAGACCTTTAAAGGAAGTAAGTGAGAGCATTGCAGGTGACCTCACTATATTCTTCATTCAGAAGCCATTCCTACAGATTACCCAGAAATTATAGACCAATTAGTCTCCCATCCACTGTTGGGAAATTATTAGAAATTTTAGTTAAGTTTAGGGTGACTGAACACAATGCACTTTTGTTATCTGATCAGAACAATTCTGTATGGATATTTCAAGGGAAGGTCATGTTTGACAAATATGGCAACAACATTTTTTGAAGCAGTGACCAAAATAATGGTCAGGAGAATATCTAAGGACATTAATCATATGAACCTCCATAAGGCAGCTGGTAATGTCCCCCAAGAGATATGGTGAGCTGAAGGTGAAACTCATGGAATTGAAGGCAAATTATCGACCAGGTTCCAAAATCTGCTGACTGGAAAGAGATAAGAGTTGGACTTATAGACTGATATGCTAATTAACAGAATGTTGCCTGGATGGCTGTTTAGTGATGCCAAGGTATGGATGCAATTCCTGCACTGGCTGAAGTTACCATGAAGCACTCGCTTTCTCAACCTCTCCTCTCATTTGATGTGCACTGACCCTCCATTTAAACCAGTACCAGTTGTCTCTGATGGGACAGCACTCCTACGGTCTGATAAGGCTATGATGACTTTACCTTTATTTGGTGCCGAGAAAGAAATTAAGTGGGACCACAACTAATACCTTATATAACATCTGACGTGGCAGGATAAAAACCCATACATCCAAGCTGATGATAGAAAAATAGATGACATAAGCAGAATAGATGGAAGTGTCACATTACAAAGAGAGATATTGGTAGATTTAGTGAAAGGGCAAAACTGTGACAATGGATTTAAGTATATGCAAATATAAGGAAATCCATAGTGGAAGCACGAAATACCATGACAGTCTATGCACATAAATCATTAAAACATCATGAGCAGACACAAAAATAAATAAGAAGATTCATGTAATGTTGGTTTCTACATCTAATAGATAGAAGTCATGCTTTGGATATCAAAACCCTTGTAAAGGAACATCTGGAGAACTGGGAGTTTTGAGCATGATATCTTATAATACCTTGCAGAGAGTGAATTTATCACCATGACAGCTGGACTCTCAGGATTAAATCACAAGGGGGAGATTACATAAAATAAGATTGCATTTCTTGGAATTTAAAAGGTTAGGGGTTGATTAGATCAAAGTTTTGAACACATTATGGGGAACAGATAGAAGAGAAAGACCTACTTCCAGTAATTGGGAGTGTAGGATCAAAGGGCCCGGTTAATAATTAGAGCTGAACTTTTGAGTGAGAAAATGGGAAATGTGCTGTGGGTAGACACACAACGCTAATCTCTTTGTGATGTTAATATATGGACATGAATCTTTGCAATGATATGGAGGAATATTTATAGGGTTGGCATCACCAAATTCTGTTTTCCAAGCATCACAAACTATCCAATGTGTAATGAATACCTACGTTTTTAAACTTAGAGGACGGTTTTCTCCACTGGAATTAATGGAACATTAGTATTTTTATGTTGTTTTTTCAGCTTTTTCATATAAATTGTTTCACAGAAATTACTTCATAGAATGATTGTATGTTTAATGAAACCAGAAATTAGAACAGACGCGAAATGCTACATGATGCTGTCAGATGTGATGAAGATAAAAATCACACAACACCAGGAGAGAGTTAGAGTGTGAGAGAGAGAGAGAGAGAGAGAGAGACATACACCTCCAACACTCACAACCACATGCACACACTCTCACAGGCTTATATTTTGTCACACTCACTCACTCCCCTCCACATGTGCGTACACACACACGTCTATGGGGTGAATTTGCATTTGCAAAATTGTATTTGCAGAAATATTCTATTTTTGTTCAAAAAGCACACAATCTGCAGGCAGTCAATTCATATAACATTTTATAAATTCCGACTTTGGAAATAGAACCAGTCAGACTCAAGATTGAGATACAGACAGACTCTAACCTCATACCTTTAATACATTGTCTGAGCTGAGATGTCACTTTTTAAAAATAAAACCTTAAGTTATCTCAAGAATGTGACTTGAAAGAAGTTCTGGGATTTACATATTAATGAACCAAAACCTGCAACACATTCTAAAAGATGAAAGACTTAACAGTAATTTAGGTTTGTTCAGTATATCGTTTTAATTGCATGACACTGTGATCTTTTGCTATAAATTCTGTGTTTTATGATCCTGCCTCACCAGTTACCCGATGAAGGAGCAGCGCTCTGAATGTTAGTACTTCCAAATAAACCTGTTATGGTGTGATTTTTAACTTTGTCTACTCCAGTCCAATACCAGCCCCTCCACATCAGGTTTGATGAAGAATTGTGGGAGAAGTTTCACACAAAGCATTGACATTAGTATGAAGAGCTTGGGCCAAGAGAGTTTGTTTCTGTACTGTATATTCAATGTAGTTTTTTTGTAAAAATTGATTACACTTTTGGTTTATATATCGACATAAATCATTTTGAATCATATGGTAATTATTTTATTAACTTTATTGAACTGGGTAACTCTGGTATGTAATGTGATATAATTTGAATCCTTTCCAATTAAATGTTGAAGTGCGGTGTTGCTAAGTGTGCTACCTGTTACAAGTTATAATGAAGATGTGAATGCCTGTTCATATGGACAACGGTGCACTATGACTCCAATCACCAAAATCAGGGTTGGGACCAGAGTCCTAACTCATTCCTTATGATCTTATTATAATATCTCCTAAACAAAACTGTCCAGGATCCCACCTTCTACATTAATCTTTAACAATTGCAGATTAAAAAGGACTAATTTATGGTAAAGAGAGAAAAGTATATTAAATAAAATGGTCTTACATTCACGATAAAAGTCATTGTGAGGCAGTCGAACATCCACAAGGCCCTGAAGAATCTAAGAAAGTCAAAAGGTATAATCATATTTGATAGTATATACATTCCATAGTTACGTGTCATTCTAGTGAGGATTCAATTTATATACAATTTTACATTTAACTGTTAGTAAATACATGTCCAAGACCTATCAAACCTGTTCCACCATTCGATACAATCAGTGTTTTAATGCCATTTTCCTGTCTGCTCTCCATAACACTGTTTCCACAAGACACAAAAACACCTGACTGTTGCAAAATTAAATATCTTTAGAGATGGACCATCCACAATCCTCGAAGGGGAAAGAATTTCAATGATCCATTACCCTTTGAGGGAAGTAGCCTCTCATCTCCATCCTAAGTGCCTGATTTGTTATTCTGAAATTGTGTGCCTGCATCTTAGATTCTCCAGCCGTGGAAAATAACATTGCAATATGTATCCTGTCCAACCCCTTTATAATCTTGAATGTTTCAGTGTAATCATGTCTCATTCTCCTCAACTTCAGGGAGTATAATGCATTATATTACAGTGTAGAGATTGCATACACTGGCCATTATTTATGTTGATCGTGTGACAGGAATGAATCCCCACCAATCACAGCCCTTTATGATTGGGCTCAGTTGGACACCTCAGACAACCTGATTGGATGGCAACATGTAAATTCCAGTAGTGGAGAGATCTAAGATGTGAACAGTCTCCAGATTCCAAATCTTGGATCAGCTAAGTACAGGGGATCCCGTGATGGGACAGGGATATATAAACTAATTTGGCAGGGACTTGGCTGGGAATGAGCCAGGATGGAGAGACCAGGATTGATGCAGAGGCCAGGATGACAGGAAGCTTCCCAGGTGTATAGCTCTGAGATAAGGGAGCCCTTGAGGGAGACATTCCCTTATCAGCCCAAGGCCCAAGCATGGTGACCTATTGGGCCTCCCCCCTTGAACTCCTTCTGTAGCTTCAAAATTGAGGGAAGTGACCTCTAAATAAAGGGCCTCAATTCAGGGCGATGTGGTGGGGGTGAGGGGGGGGGGGGGGGGGGGGGGTGCTGTGCCAGGCTTCACCTGTCCCACGTAAACATTGTTGACAGGACAATGCAGATGGGGTAGGTATGGGAAGAACATCAGGGAATATTACAGGATCTCCCACCTCACAAACCTGCCAAGCAGGAGACGGTTATACTCTGCCCTATATTCCTTTGAGTCTAGAAGAATATAAGATCTCAGTGAAACATTGAAGATTATAAAACAGGTTGACAGAACACACACTTCTATGTTATTCTCCCTGGCTGGGGAATCAGACATAGTTTCGGAATAACAAGTCAATCATTTAGGATGGAGGGGATAAGAAAATACTTCACTTAAAGGGTCATGATCAATGAAATTCTCTCCCCTCCCCTCCCCACCAAGGACTATGGATGCTCCACCACTGAAGATATTTAATTTTGAGATAGGAGGGTTTTTAAGTGTCTTGGGGAAGAAGTGTTATTGAGAACAGATAAAAAAATGGTGTTGAAATCATGATTGTATTGAATGGCGAACAGGTTTGATGGCCTGTATAGTCTGCTCCTATTTCCGGTGCAGTTACTCCATTTTGTTACATAGAAAAAAACAAATATAAAGTCCTTTAAAACCATCAATGAGCTAAATGATCAATTGCCTGATTTTCATTTGACTCTATCCTTTCTTCCAGCCTTCGTACCTGTGATGCATTCACAATCTCTCTGATCTTGTCTTCTCTGGTCCTGAAAGATCTGTCCTTCGTCAAAGCCAGAACCTCTCTTCCTTCTGCTTCCACTTTAATAAATTCTGTGCATTTGGAGCCTTGAGCCTGCTCTGCCATTCAATAAGACCAAGGGTGATCTGAAGGCTCTAGTTTAATTTTCTACTTAGGCAGTTCACAGCCTTCAGGACTCAACATCTGCAAGCTCTTGTTAAGCTGGAAGGTTTCTCCCAGCATTTCCAACAGGAACTCACATGTGGGGTTCTACCCTCTCGAGATCTTTTAATTGAGAACCGTCAACATAACATCAGTTACATCAACAACAAAGCCTTCATCCAGCAATCCAGGAAAAAACTGGTGAAAATGGTCAGTGCAGAGGAACTACCACCTTGTTGTAACATCAGTTGACATATTCAGGGAAGCTCTTAAAACTCTTAGTGTGTTGGTGAGTGTGCTGAGAGGATGGTTGAATAAGTGGAGAGAGAGAAACTGGGTGAAAGGATAGAGTCTTTACAGATGTCAGGCCATCAAGACTATAAGCATTTGGAAGCAGCTGGTATTTTGCACGAGACCCAACTAAAACCTTAGATCCTGAAAGGGTTGGCACGATGGCTCAGTGGTTCACACTACTGTCTCATTGTGCCGGATTCAACTCCAGCCTCGGGTGACTGTCTTTGTGGAGTTTGCATTCTTCCCATGTCGGCATGCATTTCCTCTGGGTGTTCCAGTTCCCTCCCACAATCCAAAGATCTGCAGGGTTAGGTGGATTGGCCACCAAATTGTCCATAGTGTCCCAGGATGTGCAGGCCGGATGGGTTAGCCATGGGAAATGCAGGGTTACAGGGATAGGGTGGGGATGTGGGTCTGTGTGGGATGCTCTTCGGAGAGTCAGTGTGGACTCGATAGGCTGAATGGCCTGCTTCCACACTGTAGGGATTCTATAATTCTAAGAAAGCTGATCTGACAACCTGAAAGTAAACATTCAATCTGCTTCTCTCTATAGATGCTGCATGGCCCACTAAATGCTGTGTGATAAATGTTTTCTGCTAATATCCCAATTTAATATTGCCAGATTCACCAAGGTCAGCTGCAGGGAAATGTTACTGTAGACTTTTAATCTGCTGTAATCGTATCAGCACACACTTCCTCTCTATTTACAACCACAATGATCATGGATAACACTTCCTCTAGTATACAGTATCCTATCCTGTTCCTCAGGGGTACTTCAAGAAAGATTGTTTCCACATCACTATTTTCATAGCTGTTTTCATTAATGAAGCTCTTTTGCAGATTCTTAGATTAAAGCCAAACCAGAATCAAAGTTGAACATATTATGGGGTGACTGTTAAATAAGTACAATAACTAATAGACTGCTTTGAAGATGTGCTCGTATTTACCGATCAGACTGCACAATTTTGACTAAGTTATATCAGTTGCTTCAATTCTTCTTATGTTTTCATTTATTTTGTGCTGTCAGTTTTTAATAAAATCCTGAATAAAGAGAACATGTGCACCAATTAAAAGTTTACTTTAACATATATGTAAAAATGAAAAAAAGTCTTAAGTCCATCATAGACTTGTGATACTTAAAATGGTGACCATAATAGTCTTAAAAGTGTTTTTGTTTTAAAAAAGAAAATTTCCTACCGTCTTTCTGACCTTGATGTTTTGGCCTCTCCCCAAGTTCAGGTGCTGGGAATTTATAGGCAGATGATATACACAGACACTTCCCTCGATGAGCCTTTTGTCACTCTCAGCATGTACTGTTTACCATCTCAGAATTTACATCGCAAAAAACACCTCAGCACTGACTCTTAAAGGGATAGGCCTGATTAAATGCAATAACCTAACCATCAACATAATGCTCCAGACACACTGGATGGAATTTTTCACTCCCTTAAGCTGGGGGATAGAGAGAATGTTTGGAAAATAGTGGAAGAATGAAAAAAATTAGAATCTTTACAAATGAAGTAATTCCCAATTTTCCCCTTGTGCTTCATGTGGCAAGTTTAGTATCATGAGTGGCAACTATATTATTTCCATGCATTTGCATCTCAATACTAGCCTCATCTCATTCATGTGCCACCTTCAATTCTCCCTGATTTCCCTGCGAAACTAGACAGTGCCAATTCCTGCCTTAAATTCAAAGCGTTACCTAGCGGCTGCACCAAGACTTCACCTAAGTCTGACTTCATTACGATATTTGGATTCTCCATTGATGCCATCCTTCTTCACCATTCATCCACACAGTTTGGCATTGGCAAGCCACCAGCCTCACCACTTCATTATGCCTGCTCTTGGACCAACTCTCACATCATTTCAGCTCTGCAGCACTTCAGTTTGAGCCTATGACTTATGCACTTCTGCCAGGTCACTTGGCCCACGAGGACACATTTGCATCCCATGCATCTACAAAGGATGCACCCCCTGGTTCTGAGCTACATCTTTCAGCACCCACTCACACTGTGCTCAATTGGAGGCTGCAGTCTCTCTGATTTGTATTGCTTTTTATTGTAGAGGGTGAGGCAGGCAGCTTGTCACAGTTCAGAGCACTAAACAGTCAAGATGTTACAGCAGTGCAACGTGTCAGCAGCTTACACAGCAAGCAGAGTGCACGTGCTTCTACCAAATGTGTGGGCTTCAAAAGGCCAAGTCTAAAAGTCAAAGGGGAAACAGACCTCATGGGGGTCAAGGGTCAGCCAAGTTTCCATGCCTGGATCTCTCTGCTGAGCCTTGCAGTATTGCCCAGAGCGGATGCCCCTACATCACTGTGGCAGGCTGTGCCATTCACAGCTGAAGATTATAAAGTGAGGGGGGGGGGGGGGGGGCGGGATGGTATCCTGGATGCAGAGGGAAGGAGGGATCAACAGCAATCTTCTAAGGATGAAGATAGTGATCAGGATCAGAACATTGACCAGGATGTACATGCAAGACAGCATGACAGAGCAATGCATCATTGTACATGAGAAACTAGAGACAGCCTGAATGGAAGCTCTTTTCATCCTTTTATGAAAATAAAATAAAAACAAAAACTATTGGAGAAACTCAAAGGTTCCAAAGGGGAGAAATCCTATTCATTCTGTTTCTCTTTCCATAGATTGTGTCAGACCACTGAGTTTCTCCAGCACTTTCAGTTTTTAATTCAGACCTCCAGTATCCACAGTATTTTGCTTTTAGTCCGGAATGAATCAGCTGGGTTTGGATTTCCTTTGATTGTTTAATTTTCTGTCCCTTATTTGGCAAGCAACCTTTGTTTAGTGGAAAGTATAAGTGGACCTGATAGTTTGGCAGTCCTTGACCTTTATGTTGTTGAATAAGTTGTGTCACCATAGTCTTATCAGACCACAGAGGCTTTTCTCTCATTAGAGAGAGAAGCGATTGTGTTGATTTAATTTGAGGGCCACCAGACCTCAGGCAAGGGAAGATGTTGAGAAGGACAATCCTTCACATAACCTCAAACCAGAGATTGGAATTGAACCCACGCTGTTGGCATCACATTGCTCTGCAAATCAATCGTCCAGCCAATTGACCTAAACCTGGAGCATCAGAGGCTGAATGTGACCTTATAGAGGTTTATAAAATCATGAGGGCCATGGATAGGATAAATAGACAAGGTCTTTTCCCTGGGGTGGGGGAGTCCAGAACTAGAGGGCATAGATTTAGGGTGAGAGGGGAAAGATATAAAAGAGACCTAAGGGGCAACTTTATTACGTAGAGGGTGGTGCACGTATGGAATGATCTGCCAGAGAAAGTGGTGGAGGCTAGTACAATTACAATTACAAAAGGCATCTGGATGGGTATGTGAATAGAAATGGTTTAGAGAGATGTGGGCCTAGTGCTGCCAAATGGGACTAGATTAATTTATGATATCTGGTTGGCATGGACAGGTTGGACCAAGGATATGTTTCTTTGCTGTACATCTCTATGACTCCATATGTGGAATCAACACTAAGAGAAATCCTGCACATTGTTTTTAGTGTCAGTGCTGTCCATATTCAAGTGCAATGTCTTAGCTTCAGCCAATAACATGATGTTTTAATGATTCATGATGTAAGATATTATTTGTGATGTCAAAGTTAACGATAAGCAATGCTTGGCTATGTGGCTTCTTTCATATCGAGGATATCGGAACAGGTTGGTCATCTCTCACATGAGTGTGACCTCACTGGAGCGACATGTGACAAACACTCTGGACATTTTAATAGTGCAAATGAACAAATATTTACACAAGTGCAGGATCATTTACAGTACTGTGTCATCCACATCACCTATGAGTCCTTAGTAAGCTTTCATCTTCCTTTCTCTCCCATTACCTAGATGTGTAGTAATCCCAACTCCTGAAGCTAGTGTGGAGGGAGTCTGCTGTGAATTAGCTGTGTTGTTTGGTCAGATGTATCAATGGGCATTTGATCCCAGAGGGCCTAATCTTGATGAGATTCTAGCCCTGCCTAGAATCAGGCTCAGTCTCAACTTCTGCAGACTTTGGAATCACAGGCAAAGAGAGGGGAAGGGGCTGGGCACTTCTGCAGTGTCCTGAGAAGAAGCTTCTGGGGCTCTGCGAGTGATGCCTCCTCTGTCTGGGTTCCTATGGACACCACCCTGTCCCAATGAGAGGAGGAGACATTTAGGAGGGAGATCCCTATCCCCTCTCTCATTGCCAATCATGTCCAGTACCAATGGCTACAGCAGTGGAATGCAGATCCATGCACATATCCAGCAGACACAGTGTGCAGGAGCTGGGTCTCCATGGCAGCCATGAACCTCTCCATGAAGACTGCTGGGGCCTGCAATGGTACTGATGACATGAGTGGACTCCACCATTTTCTGATCCAGCTTACTGACGGGACATCTGACAAATTTGCCTGATGTTCCTGTGCCTGCTTGTGTATTTTTACCAAGTTACTAATGGCTGACACCGTTGGATTGGCTTATGTCTGGGACTGAGCAGGTGCCTGGAATGCTGCAGAAATGTGCCAAAGATGTGGTCAGTGCATTATGCTCCTGAGTCTAATCTACAAAGAGAATCGACTGAGGTGGAAGCCTCTGAGCTGGTGCAGGATGCAGGTGAAAGCCTTGCCACCATCTGGGTATTGAATGGCCTACTCCACGGGTGGGGTGGGGAGGTTAGCGTTGACGGTCCCCAGAGCTGGCTACTTTGGGGTGAGGGTTCACTGGGTGTCACTAGGGCAGCATAAGAGAAAAGATGGAGTTAGTTTTCTAAGAGGAATAAAAACGTATGCAGATTAAGAATGAGTTAGCATTGGTGGTAAGGGGAGATCAGTGCAGCACAGGATAATAAAGCTCACCCACGTAGGTCTCACACAACCCCACTCGTTGCACTCTTCACCAGCCAAATTAGATATTCTTTCCCCAGCCGGCACGAGAAATCTTATGTCTGCTCCTCCCATGCCAGGCTTAGCCCTCTTGGCCAACTGTGAGCCAATTTCATCCACAATGAGATAAAGAGAGGAAGTGAGTTTGACGGAAGTGGATGGGAGAGCCATTAATGGTGATGCAGGAACATGAGAGGTGGTGAGGTGTTTCTGTCAGGGGCAGGAAGGGTTAGTTAGGAGAGTGAGAGCCGCTGAGTGTCATGACACATGTAGTACTGAGAGTTATATTCCAGGAGCTTTGATGAGATGCATGAGCAGTAGCAGAGTTGGAGTGAGAACTGGCCCTGTCAGTGTGAGGTAGCAGACAGAAGATGGCGACACTTACCTGTGCAGACCGAGGTAGAGCACCGAACTTCCTTCTGCTCTAACTGAGCATTGCATTTTACCTGGGATACTGCACTGACATGGGTCACTATCTCAGTCCAGGTTGCTTGTGTCTAGTGATGTAGCTTCCTTTCCCAGAGAGCAGGATACAACACAGCCCTCTCCTCTCCACTGCCCTGTTCACCAGCACCTCCAGGCCCCTGCCAGCAACCAAGGAGTTAACGTCCCCCCCAGGCCATGTCCAGTATGCACATTGTGTGGTGCGCAGCTGGGCTTTACCGAAAGTGTAGTGGCATGAATGCCAGAAGGTCCTGGCAGTGGTGAGTATTTCTGCCTCTTCTTTCATGATTCCACAAGATGGTTGTTGTAATTACTGAGGTGAACAGTGGAAGATTGCATTAGAAAAACTTCTGTGAGCCACGGTAGACTGGGCACTGTCAATTTTACTTCAAAATACACTTTGCCCGAAAATGGGAATATTCAGCCCAATGTGACCATCTACAACATCACAGAAACCTTAGCACTTGCAACGTAAGTTAAAGGTGGAAAGAACCAAAGCAGTACAATTAGAATTCTAAGCCTCAACCAAAAAACTTTTGAAAATGTTTCTTTTCAGTTCAGAGTTACAGGGCTACTCTCTGGGGTTCCATTTAGAGCTGTTTTTGACGTTAGCTGCAGCTCAGTTGGTGAACATGCATCTCAATCACAAAGTCCCAGGTTCAGGTCCCACCGACAGGACCTGAGCACAAAAACCAAGGCTGTTGCTCCAGTGCTAAACTCTGATGTTTATCATGTGAGATTTCAAACCCAGACCCTGTCTGCCTGTGCTACTGAATATAAAAGATTCTGTCAAACTATTTCAAGAGCAGGCAAGACATTCCTGGTGTCCTGGTCAATATTTATCCCTCAGTCAACATCACAAATCATATTATCCATTCATGGTCACATAGGTATTTGTGGCAGTTTGCATGAAAATTGATTACTATGCTTCCTGTATTAACAACAGTGACTACAATTCAAAAAGCATCTCATTGCCAGGACAGTGGTTTGGGACATCTGTGGTCAAGGGAAACACTACATAAACACAAATCTTGCTTTTCCTTCCGTTTGCAATGTAGCAGATGGGTCAGAACAATTCATGGCACAAAGATCCATCTGCAACATGTCCAGCCTCAATTGATGATACCAGTGTGTCAGCCTTTTTAGAAAAGGAAATCAGGTTAGCTGCGTTCCTCCTGTTTTCTGTCACAAAATTTGCTTCCTGCTGATGATTAAGAACAGAAAGCACAGGGAGGACAAGAGAGCTTACAACTGCAGGCATGAAGCTGTGACCTATGACCAGAGTTCTGTTTCCGGACAATCAAATCCACAAGGATATAAACATAACAAACTTTAACGGAGATCATTAATGATACGTTTTGAGGTCAACTTCATTAGTCTCACTAAATTTGGGCAGTAAAAACATGGAGGAATACAATACTTATTTGGTACTGATGAATGGAAAGGATATCGAACTCTGTTGTCAGTGGAAACATTTGCTGGTAAAGGGAACATATGCTTGATGTCAGCTGACCATATGCCAGAAGCATCACCCATCATGAAATGTCTGTTCTCATTTACAGTGCAGCAGGATCCGAGTTAAGAAAAAAAAACCTTAACATAGCTTTTCATTGTTACACAAGAAGCAGCTGCATAAAATACACTTCCACGGGAATCACTTGCCTCTTTTTCACCATTTTCCTCCTGCAAGCTATTAACTTTGAAATGAGGTCACTTACCTGCTGAGGTACTTTGAAGCGGACATAAGAACAAAGCTTCAGCATCTCTTCCATCTCCTCGGGGGTAGACGGAATTAGGGGGACTCTACTAACATCTCCTGTTTCCTCTAAGGACTTCAGTTCTTTCACAAATTTGCTTTCATTGGGATACCGCAGACCTACACCAAGAAAGAAGAATTTCACCTAATTAACATTAAACACAGCAAATAAACATTTTGAGTTTTACATGCTGTACCTTTAGTGAATCATGAGCCAATGCCCGGCTAATGTGAATTTACCATAGCTTTGGACCCCCACCCTTACCTCCGCACCTCCCACCACCCCCTACCCCCCAACCACCTCCCCACACACACCACATGAAGAAAAATACAATTCCAGTCCACAGAGGACATCAATATTTTAATGCCTGTTTCATTCAGCTTGATTGCTTCCAATCTGCTGCAGTATTAGCCTGGGGTAATGTCAGATGAAATGAACAATGTGAACCGTATCCATGTGAACTACAATAATCTTCATTAAATTTCAGGTGTCACATTAAACTTTAAAGCATTTAAAATCAGTTGTCACTTTTTCTGCCTTTTCTCTTTCATCATTGTTTATTTTTCATTATTTTCATGATTCTTTGCCATTGATGAAGCACATTTTTCTACAAAACTCTTGTAATGCAGTATAGGAAAAGAAAGAGACTACAAATATCACAGCCACTTAACTTACAGTTTTTGTTACCGGTTTTCCACAAACTTCAACTGTAGCCCAAAGAACACACATGGCACTGAAATAGCATTAAGAAAGACAAAGTCCTGATGACCAATAACTGAAACCCAACCTCTCAGAGAGCTTGCTGATTCTAGTTATATCAGCAATAGACATACAAATCGTTAGCATGAATTGAGCCTTTCAATTCATGCTGTGCGCTGTCAACTTGCAACTCCAGAGAAAATTCCAACAGAATGAAGTACTATCCCAGGAAGTCATTTCACAATAAGCCACCAGTAATATATATAAATAAGTATCAATGGTGGATACCTTGTGCTGTCATGTTGTTCAATGCATTTTAGTCTTCAGCACAGGCCAGCAACGTAGCTTTTGCTTTGCCAGCCTGTCCTTTCTGCTTCACAATCAGCATTTGCTTTTGTGCAAGACAAAGCCAGAAAATTGCAGTTTTGACTTCAGAGGAACTATGGAAGCTTAGTTCCATAAACCCTAATCTAAATTGTGCTCCAGAATTTAAACAGATGAACTCCCAAAAAGCTAAACACACCAGTTTTGCAGTTGTAATGGCAACAAAACCATCAACACTCACCATTAATACACCTTTGACAGCAACTTCTGAAATCCTGGGATTTTCAACATCACATTGGGAACCTGATACCTGGACATATTGCAGGTGCTGTCTCCATGCCCAATCAGTAACACTTTCCTAAGGTCATTTGTAAATGCCAATGGCCTAATGAAGCAGGAGCTGCCATATTTTAGCTGCTGCCACCTTGCCATTTAAACTGGCAGCTTCTCAAGGTAGAATGTGTTGGAAAGCAATTGGGAAGGCAAATGGCATCTTGGCCTTTATTGCAAGAAGATGGGAGTTCAGAAGTAGGAATGCCTTACTGCAGTTTTACAGGGTCTTGATTAATGTGTGCAGTTTTAGCCTCCCTACCTGAGAAAGCATATACTTGCCAAGAGGGAGTGGAGTTAAGGTTCACTAGCCGATACCAAAGTGTAGCAGATAGTCATACGAGGACAGATTGGTTTGACTGAGCTTGTACTCTGTAGAGTTTAGAAGGGTGAGTGAGGGGGCGGGGGGGTAGGAAGGTTAGAGAATCTGATGGAAACATATGAAAATTCTAACAGAGCTTGACAGACTAGATGTTTCCCTTGTTTGGGAGTCTAGAACCAAGGATCATGGTTTCAGGTTTTGGAGAAGACCTTTTAGTACTGAGATGAGGAAACATTTCTTAACTCAGAGCTTGGTCAACCTATGGAACATCCCACCACACAAGGCTGTTGAGGCCAGGTCACTGAGTATATTCAAGAAAATAGATATTAAAGGCCTCAAGGGGTACAGAGAGAAAGCGGGAACGTGGCATTGAGATAGAGGATCAGCCTGATGCTTGGGCTAGGGCTAGGGTTGGGGCTGGTGCTGGGAGCCATTTTCCAGAGGCCATTATGAGAGGGAGTCAGGAGCCACCTTCTTACCAAGATGACCATCTGCAATGGAAACCAGTACATACAATAGCTCTTTATGCCAACGTATTATTTACACTTCTATTAATAATTTTCAATTTTGTAACTTTGTTTTATTTCTTTACTATTAATGAATGTAAACTGATTTTGGTGAAGCTCTGCGGGCTGAGTTTGTTTCATGTTGCATTTCATTGATTGGCAAAAAAACTACATTGTGGGTATGACAACAGCAAGGCAGCAGGGGAAATTACAGAAATAAAAAAAACAAAAGAATTACGGACACTTGAAATCAGAAACAAAAACAGAAACTGCTGGAAAAGCTTGGCAGGTCTGACAGCAACTGTGGAGAGAAATCAGAGTCAACATTTCAGGTCGGGTGCCCTTGCTTCAGAAGCCTGGTTGTTGTTGGTTGCGTTTGTGTGAAATTATATAGATTCTTGCCAGAAGTCTTCAAAGTTTAAAAACAGTGTTGGAATATTGCGCCTCATTATTTCTTTGCCCACAAGGATAAAGGAGTTGGAGATAACACCGAAGGGAGCTGCCTGTGTTTCTTCAAGCATAACCTTGAAAAGAGGTCAGATACAATACATCTGGTGATGACTCAAACAGGACAGTGATTTAATCAAAAACCAATTAAAATGGGCCAAACCCAGATATTACCTTATATGGTACATTCAAAGCAAAGGAATAAGTATTTTAAAAAAGACATCATAAATAACCCAATGGTACAGTTTGTTCATCTGCTCCAAAATCAGATTGGGAGATCCGTTGATGGATTGACCCCCTGAGACAGACAGGTTTCTGGGGCTTCTAAGCAATTAGTGTCATTGTGAGTATGTAAAGTTGCTTAGTTGAGTAATATAAGTGCACCACATGAAGTGGAACAGAATCCAAAATTGTTGTCTGCTCTTGATACCTGACCCAGAACCTTTAGGCACAAGTGTTATACATCAGAAAGAGGAATGTTTCCTGAGGTGGAAAGGGTGGGGTGAAGAGGGAGAGGCTGCAAGAGGGGTAGAGAGAAGGAGGTTGCCGAGAGGGTAGAGTGTTAAACCTGGCAACAAAGTATCTCAGATAACTAGGAACCTAAAAAACCTGAAATCACTGACGTAATAAATTATTTGGAAATGAATGTAAAATCCTATGTTACGACACACAGCGAAATCAAATCCACCTCCCTGTTCCTGTATTTGCAACACAATAAAATTAAATTACTCAACAGAGACAGTTAAGGGATAAATCAAAAGAAAAACTAAATGAGAAAACTGACCACTTCACTTAAAAAGACTCCACATTACAGCCACAAGGGATTGAATCTTGCTTAGTTTCTGAAGACACCAATGCATGAGAATAGCTTCCAATAGGTTCTGAGGAATATTCACTTGATACTTATAACTGAGATTCTATTCTCGAAACTTTCTCCAAACAAAATGAGAGGACAATAAGGGAGCAATCAAAACCTCAGGTTGTAGCTTTCCCAGGCACAATCCTTCTGACTTAAACGCAGTCCAAAAACCAGTTCAAACTTTGGTCTAAGTTTGTTAGACAGGCTGTTTCCCTGTGTGGTCCCAGTTCACATTGAACATCTATCATCTATTTCAGCATAATGCAGCTCCAGAACCAAAATATCTGGAACATTCTTTGAACAAGAATCGACCAGCAATTAATTTCCAGTTCTGAACCAGTTTGTGTGTTCCTTTTTAAAAAAACAAAGTGGCTGCTCAGAGTCCAAAGTCACCTTCAGTTCTCAGCTCACAGCTCAGAGATCGAAACCAAAAATGATAAAAATAAAGAAAAATCATCAAGGGTTCTAACAACTCACTTAAAGCTGGAGAAAACATTTGGTAGATGCGATTATAACATCCACCGTGTAAAGAGTTAAATTTAAAGCTGAGATTGAGGTCGAAAAATGCAATAAAGAAAAACCAGAGTAATTGCCTGGTTAAAACATTCCAGCTTTATGGTCTTGCAATGGAAACACATTCATTGTGACCAGTCAAGAAGGTGCGTTTACGGCAATAGCCTTTATGTGCACAGAATTTTATGTCAATTATTTTCAAAAACAAAATTTGGTTGCTGACTTATACCTGTTGCCTGGTGCCAATTCAACTACAGTGGTATCTAGGAAATCAAGGCTTTCTTTATGTGATGCGACCTTATATTTAATGGATGGTTGATAATTATTGGTGATACTGATGAATTCTTCCAATTCTGCTTCAGTAGGAGTCCAAATACCCAAAGCATCAACACAAACTGAAGGCAATGTCACTACAAGATAGCATCTCCTAACACAGGAGTTAGTGAGAATGAGAAAACAAAACATATTCAATTAACAATATTTGTTGCCTTAAAGTAATGTTGTTGGAATTTGGTCAAGAATCATGAAAATTGACAAAATTTCATAGGTCAGTGCTCTGATGAAAGACCTTTGAACAGAAATATGGACTTCTGAATCTGTCTGATGCTGCCTGACCTGATGAGTATTTCCAGCAAATTTTTTTTCATTTCAGATTCCTAGCATCCACGATATTCTTTTTTTGTGCAGGTCAGTGTTCCACTTCTTAAACTGAAATTCCAAGTCAGCAAGAACCTACCTGCAGGACAGATGAGAGTTAGGCCACAGATGTCTGTTGGGTGCTGAGCAGCATATACACCAGCAACATTACCACCCATCGATGTACCGATCAGATGAAATGGTTTCCTATTCAACCCAATGCATTCAACAAACTGGAAAAGAGAGAACACAGATTTTCAAGGTTTGCGGCTCAGCTCAACAAAGTTGATTGAGATCCTCAAATTCTCTGTCTTCAGAAACAAGACACAGTGACATGAAGAATAGTTTCTACAGAGGCACACATTTCTCTGCTTCTTTATCGATGGAATAAGGGTATGATTCCTTTTGCAAGTAAACAGGATTAACAGCAAATCCCACCAAGTAAATTCTAAAAAGTTCAAAGCTAAATGTTCTAGAAAAAGAATGTGGAGGATTACAGAATACACATGGTAGTATGTCAATTCAATACATTTCTATTTCAATTTACTGAGAGCTTCCAGGGCATTATCTTTTCTCGAAAATTCATCACATGACGATAAATCAGAGATTATCCTCTGAAACCTTACTGAAAGGAGGGATCAGCATATGAATTTAATCAGCTTCATGAGCAATCGGTCATTGAGAATGATGCCCAATTAATAAAAACCAGCTTTGAGGAGACGTTATCATATGGATCATAAGTTCATGTGTTTGTTTTCCTGTTCACAGAGTAATTTCCTAACTAAAACAAAATTAAAATAAATCCAAGCTTTGTTAACATCGAAACAGATGCTTTGGATTAGCTGAAGCGGCTAAACATATTAAAGAAATGAAAATATGCTTGATTTTGCTGAAGAAACAAGTTGCCATGGTGATCAGCTCAATTACCCTTGGAGAACCCAGGTTCATTTATTCAGAATGTTAATTAAAATCCTACGTCATCAAGTATGAAACACTTAAACAGACATTGCTGAAAAAGCTCAGCAGGTCTGACAGCATCTGTGAAGAGAAAACAAAGTTAATGTTTCAGGTCCAGTGATGTTCCTCAGCTCTGAGGACCTGAAACATTAACTTTGTTTTCTCTTCACAGATGCTGTCAGACCTGCTGAGCTTTTCCAGTAGCCACTGTTTTTGTTTCTGATTTACAGCATCTGCAGTTCTTCTGGTTTTTATTAACATTTCACTATCATTGCTTATCAAGAAACAATCCACCTCAGACTTAAAATATTTAACGATTCTGTTTCCACAGGGACAGAGTTCCAAGACTCATGACCCTCTAAGAAAAACAATTTTGTCCAATCTCTGTTTTAAATGATTGACTCTAACTTTTAGACAGTGACCCCTCATTCTAGATTGCCCCAAAAGAGGAAACATCTGCTCTAAAACTACCTTGTCAAAACTCCTCAGGACATTGTAGGCTTCAATCAAATCATCTCTTAGTCTTCTAAATTCCAGCATTACAAACCCAGCCTGTCCAATCTCTCCTCATAAGTCATCAACCCCATTTAGTAAGCCTCCTCTGAACTGTCCCCAAGGCACTTACAGTCTTTAAATCAGTTTGCAGATCTATTCTAGGACTTTATTAGTATTCCTTATCAGGACTTCTGAATTTTCCCTCCACTTGGATTCTAATAGTGGGAATATACCAATGTAGCTTTGAAATGGTTTTGAAAAAAATTATACAGTAAACAATCCTGTTGTACAGGCAGGCATCCCTAGGTTCAATCCTCAATTTGCGTCAAGTCAATCTATCTAACAACAAACTTTATTTGACGATGAGTGTTAATATTGAAAAATGTGGTGCTGGAAAAGTACAGCGCTGGAAAAGTACAGCAGGTCAGGCAGCATCCGAGGAGCAGGAGAATTGACATTTCAGGCATAAGCCCTTCATCAGGAATGTGAGGGTGGGGGGGCCGAAGGGGGCTGAGAGATAAATAGAGGGTGGGGGTTGGGGTGGGAGTGAGGTTGCTGGGAAGTAGGTGGATGCAGGTGCGGGGTGATGGTGATAGGTCATGGACAGGGTGGAATGGATAGGTGGAAAGGAAGATGGACAGGTAGGACAGGTCAAGAGGGCAGTGCCGAGTTGGATGGTTAGATTTGAGATAAGGTGAGGGAGGGGAGATTTTGGAAACTAGTGAAGTTGATGTTGATGTGGTGTGGTTGAAGAGGTCCAAGGAGGAAGATGAGTTGTTCTTCCACCAGGTGTCAGGCTTGGATTTGGCAGTAGAGGTGACCCAGAACTTGAATGTCCTTGATGGAGTGGGAGGGAGAGTTTAAGTGGTCGGCCACAGGGCGGTGGGTTGTTGAGTGCATGTGTCCCAGAGATGTTCTCTGAAACATTCCACAAGTTGGCATTCTGTCCCCCCAGTGTAGAGGAGACCACGTTGAGAGCAACAGATACAGTAGATAAGGTGGGTGGATGTGCAGGAAAATCTCTGCTGGATGTGGAAGGATCCTTTGGAGCCTTGGATAGAAGTAAGGGGGGAGGTGTAGGAACGGTTTTACACTTCTTGCAGCGACAAGGGCAGGTGCTGGGAGTGGAGGGTGGGTTGGTGGGGGCATGGACCTAACAAGGGAATCACAGAGGGAAAGGTCTCTGTGGAATACAAATGGGGTTGGGAGGGAAACATACCTTTGATGGTCGGGTGTGATTGTAGGTGGCAGAAATAGTGGAGGATGATGCGCTGTGGGGTGGAAGGTGAGGACCGGGGGTTCTATCCTTGTTGCGGTTAAAGGGGTTGGGTTCAAGGGCAGAGCTGTGGGAAGTGGAGGATGTGCGCTGTGGGGTGGAAGGTGAGGACCGGGGGGTTCTATCCTTGTTGCGGTTAAAGGGGTTGGGTTCAAGGGCAGAGCTGTGGGAAGTGGAGGATTTGCATTGGAGGGCATTGTTGACCATGTGGGAGAGGAAATTGTGGTCCTGGAAAATAGGAAGCCGTCTGGCATGTCCTGGAGTGGAATTGCTCTCCCTAGAAGCAGATATGTTAGAAGCGGAGGCATAGGGAGTAAGGGATAGTGTTTTTACAGGAGTTCGGGAGTGGGAGGAGGTATAGTCCAGGTAGCTGTGGGAGTCAGTGGGTTTGAAATAAATGTCCATGTTGAGTCGGTCGCTGGAGACAGAGATGGAGAGATCCAGGAAGGTGTCCAAGATGGTCTGGTCAGGATGGAATGTGTTGGTGAAGTTGATGAACTATTCAACCTCCTCGTGGAAGCATGAGGTGGCACCAATACAGTGATCGATGTAGCAGAGGCAGAGGTGGGGAACAGTGCCAGTGTAACTACGGAACATGAACTGTTCGACGTATGCTATAAAGAGCCAAGCCACCTTCCCCTCCTGTAAAAACACTATCCCTTATTCCCAATTCCTCCGCCTCTGCCATGTCTGCTCCCAGGAGTAGCCATTACTCCAGGAACATCCCAGATAGCCTTCTATTTTCCAGGAACACAATTTCCCCTCCCACGTGATTAACAATGCCCTCCAGCACATCTCCTGTACTTCTTGCACCTCTGCCCTTGAACTTCACCCCTCCAAGCACAACAAGGATAGAACACCCCTGGTCCTCATCTTCCACTCCACTAACCTATGGATACAGTGCATTATCCTCCACCACTTCCACCACCTACAACCACCCGAGACCCCACCCCTGTGTTCCGCAGAGATCATCCCCTCTGCGACTCCCTCGTTAGGTCCGCACCCCCCCACCAACTAATCCTCCACTCTCGGCACCTTCCCTTACCACTGCAAGAGGTGTAAAACCTGCATCCACACTCCCCTCTCCTTTCTGTCCAAAGCTCCAAAGTATCTTTTCACATCTGGCAGAGATTTTCCTGCACATCCAAACTGCTCTCTTCTGCCCCTGGATGCTCCCTGACCTGCTATACTTTTCCAGCACCACATTTTTCGACTCTGACTCTCCAGCATCTGAAGTCCTCACTTTTTCCCAATAAATGTTAATAGGCTATTTGATCCTGGCAGCATTATACATGACCTAGATACTGTCCTCATTAGCCATTTGAAATACATCCCTGTTACTAGCAAAGGTTCCAGGACAGTGTTTAGGAATAGCAATCTTGAATGTGTTCCTCAATTCTTGAATACTAAAGTTTAACCTTAGTATACATAGCTTGAGGAAATGATGGATCGATCAGAAATGAATCTTCCTTCAGACCACTGTTGGTTTCCTCTATGTCCCACTATTGGGAGGAGTATCTTAAATTGTCATGGCTGGATATTTTAGCAGGATGGGTACTGTGAGACAAGAGACTGGAAGACTGCGATCATGGCTCATAATTCTGTTACACAGCCCCCTGACTGAGGTGGAGTTTAGGTACAATGCAGCTCACTCTTCAACCAGAGCCACAGTGGAGCAGTTGACAAGCTACTTGAAGTTGAGGTTTCGATGCTTGAATCAGTCGGGGTACATTGCAGTACACTCCAGACAGAGTATGCTGCATTATCCTAACCTGCTGCGCTCTATACTAGTGGAGCAGGAAATAGGTGAGGAGCTGGAACAGCTGCAGCAATCTGGGGAAGATGATGAGGTCATTGAGCAGGAGGACATCACCTTCTGCATGTTAGAATGCAGCAGCATCACACACAAGTCAAACAGGCCTGAATTGACACTCGGTTCCAATAGATGTGAGCTGGCTGCAGTGATCACTCACTGACTATTCATTTGTTCCTGTTCAAAAGGTCAGCAGTCCCTGTTTGTTCTCAAAAGCAAGTGCAGCTTCTGTTTGTTTTGGTTCACATTTACTGTCACTGAATAAAAGCAAATGTTTTCAACTGTTTGAAAGATTGGAAGGTGATGCTGACACATCAAACAATAGTAATGCATTGACAAATGTGCATTTGTATTTGCAATGACGTGTCGGTTGTGGTAGCTATTTTTTTCTGAGATGTGTTTGTTTTTGGGTCCCTTCCCACTACATTTACTGTGAAGGGCAGATCCTAACTGACTTGACCAGGGGCACAGCTGGGCTTTAAGGATGGTATACTCCAGGGATCCTGGGAGGTCCCAGCAGTGGCAGGAGGGATGATCCAAGTGGTATGCCATGTGGGGCATGATAATGAGGCAAATTTCTGAAATTAGCATTAGAAATTTCAGCAAGTTCCATGGAGAATTTCACCCTCCATGAAACTTGGAAAGTTGATAGATGATTTCTGGTAAAATTAAGCCGACAGCATTAAAGGGGCAAATGCATTATCAAAGGATCAAGTAGAGACACAAAATTGCTCAGAAAAAGGAAATCAATTTAGGAATACAAACCTGAGTTGTGAGGAAGGATCATTGGACCTGAAACGTTACCTCTGATTTCTCTCCACAGATGCTACCAGACTTGTCGTGCTTTTTCAGCAATTTCTGTTTTTGTTATAAATTTAGGAATACAAGCAATAGTGGATTCAACCTGCTCTGCCATGACTGATCATACATTAACTTCATTCATGCATCTTAGTTTCCTATATCCCCTGGTACCCCTACCTAACAAAACTCTACTGATCTCACTCTTGAAAAAATTGTTTGTCTCAGTATCCACACAGCCTATTTAGGAGACAAAATTCCAGATTTTAACATTGTTTTGTGCTTCTTGATTTCCCTTCTAAATGCCTGGCTGCATTTGAATATCAGCGCTTGTTCATAAATATTCAAGTACTGTCCATGATTTCCCCAAGAGGAACTAGATTCTCTTCATCTACCACTTCTAAATCCTTTTTACACCTTAGAGATCTCAATATAGATCACCTCTCAAGGCAATACATGCCAGGTTTATGGAATCTGTCCACAAAATTTAACTAAGTTCCAGTAACATTTTTAAACAAACTCAACATTATGCCTTCAATATCTTGTAAGGCTCTTTTTACCCTTTTGGTGGGTGTGATAGGTCCTATGGCACTCTTCAAGAAAGAGTGGGAAATGTCTCCTGGCGTCCTGGCCAGGAATTAACCCTTAATGAACATTACTGTAAGGGAGATTATCTGGTCATTTCTCTAATTTCTTTGCTGGGTGCAAATTGGCCCATACTTACGGGCCAGAAGATCTGGGTTCAAGTCCCATCTGCCCCAGAGGTGTAGCACAACAGGTTGAAAAAGATGATTAAAAAAAACTATAACTGCAACACATTTTCTCTTTCTGTTCATGTAAAACTGTCTGAATGTCAGTTCTTGAGCTGAATATTTTTGAAGAATTTTGTTGAATATACAGCTGAATATTTTTCAGTGAATTTAATTCACTGCATTTATTTTGTTCTGCGCTCTGTTTTAGATTGCATCAGCTATTAAAAACAAGTCATTTTTTGAAGAAAATCTAGATAATAGAGCTGACAGAAATCACAGACTAATATTGCTATCATGTATAATTTCACATTTTGGAGAAATCAATCTGACCTGTGCAACAAATGCAGGTAAATCATTCTAACCCTTATCTCCTGCAAAAAGCCAATAATGGTTCCTTGTAAGATTCATGAGGAAAGCTGATATTCCAGTTAAGCCACCGGATTTGATGAAAGTGCAACTTCAGATTCATAAGCAATAATCAAAACTTACAATAAAGGAATAACTCACCTGGTGAATCCTGTTCACTTGTCCCTCTATGGAATAATCGTCCACACAAGTACGTGTTGTGCCCTCATGGCCTGGCATATCAACGCAGATCAGGTGCAGGTTCTTAGGTAAAAACTGATCAAGAACATAAAAATACCCACATTAAGCTACTTCAGTTCAAATTTCACATGGCTACCTGTTACTCAATCACTCCCAGTGATATCACATATGCTGCTTTTGATTCTTCTATGATTTGGAAGGACTGGTAACTTTATCTAGTACAGAATCTACTTAAAAGATGCTCTTTACATCCCTAACTTCCACAGTCAGGCCATTATTCACGTGCAAATAAATTTGATGGTTTATTTTATCCTGATGACTATTGTGTGATTATTTTTATCTTTAGTGTGATAACTTCATATTTACTACTGTTTGGTTTAGTGGTCACCTCAAGTACAGAGGAACCTCAAATTATCCAAATGACACGTGCAGGGAGTATTTTGTTCGGATAATTGAATGCCGGAGTAACACAGTTTAGCGAAGCAGCGGTACCTTGCAATCTTGTCCGGATAATCCGAAATCTGGACAATGAAATGTTGGGTAATCGAGGTTCCTCTGTAATCTCTAGTGCATAATACGACACTTAAGTCTTTTACACTTACGTTATTTGAACATTTCTATATCAGATGCATGGAAACTTAATTATCACTGTCACAACATAGTCCAATGTCAGTCATTACAGTTGAGAAGTGTGAAAACATACGTTTCAGATTATTTTTTAGAAGAACACAGTTAAAGAGATCAAACCCAAATGTTTTCTTAAGCTGCTGCTAAATTTATGCTAATTAGGGCCTTGCGATGCTAGTTCCTGCAGTACTGGTCTTGTGTAGGTAGAAGCAATCCCCCCTCCCACTCCAATCCCTCCCCATCTTGGCCACGTTCTCCACCCCACAGAAACCTAAATGTATTGAGTTGGCCTAGCATTATTGGTCACACATGTTTCAGCAAACTGTGTTACAAACACCCCGCTGATGCTGCATTAATTAATCTGTGGAATGTGCTGCCTGCTCAGCAATGGACATGTTTCACTGAATTTCTGCAAATTAAAGCTGGACTTGTTTCTGATTTGAGATTAACTCCTACAAAAAGAGGGAATTAAGAAATCTCCTGGAGCAGGTTCAATGCATTGGCAAGGAATTTCCTAATTTTCTTCTCTATAATGGCCTGGCTTTTTAATGTTTTTCACCCTCTCCCAGTAGAGCGCAGGGAGAGGTACAATCTCTGTTTATCATGATACACAAAGCATCACAATAATAGAGGACAGGCTGGATGGACCAGAGGGTCTTCTGTTGTCTATTATTGTTCAGCAAATCTGTGATTGCGCAGACACAGAAGGTGATCTGAGAAAGTGAGGAAGTAATGGGAGAAGAAAAGGCACTGCATTTATGAACACTGTCATTTGGATTAATTTTAATAATTATAACCTTTTAGATACCTTCTCAAAGAAATAAATAAATGATGCATGCAGGAACTAACCTTCACCACAGATAGCCACATGTCCTTGTGAGCTGAAAATCCATGCAACATCAAAATAGAAGCTTTACTGCCAGGTTTCCCACGGCAGGAATAGCAGAATCGATAGTTGCCACAGTCGGCATTTTTAACTTGCATACCTAATGTTGTTCGCCAGTACCTGTACAAAAACATAACAATCCAGCATACCTAGAAGTCTACTGCACACCAGTAACAGCTTTTCTGTTAGTTCTTGCAAGTTTTCAATACAATTTTCTTAGGGATGATGAAAGAGGATAACACTTCATGCGATTTGTGCAGTGCTGTCTTGCTAATTATGCGATTTGACATAAAAAACAGGTTCTTAAAAAGAAATTGTTTTACTTCTCGCAGCTCGCTGGAAATATAATCGCTCTGTACACTGGGGAAGAAATATTCTCAAATGCAATACTATCATTCAGCAATAATAGTTATATTGAACCAAAGTACAATCACGTTGATCAGGGAACTTACATAATTTCAATTCACAATCGACTTCCAGGTTGAGAAGAACTTCCATTAAAATAAAAGGTGATCTTGACTGGGAACATTAACTCAGTTTCCCTCAATGTTCTCTGCGTTCTGAGGAAGAGTCACCAGACTTGAAATGTTAACTCTGCCCCCTTCCCATAGATGTTGCCAGACCTGCTAAGTTTCTCCAGCAATTTTTGGCAATAGATGTTGCCAGACCTGTCAAACATTTCCAGCATTTTGGGATTTACATTTCAGATTTTCCTGCATCTGCAGTTTTTTTGCATTTCTGTTTTGATTATCGTGAAAAACACATCCATTTTCAATATCAATAATATCACATTGCAAATCTGAAAATATAACATCAAAGAAAGCTGACAACCAGAACATAAAAGCAATAACAATAGTGAATGAAAAGGTGTAAAGTTAAATCATGCTTAAGCTGGTAGGTGCCCATGCAATTACTCCACTTAACCTATTTAAATATGAACTATCGAAAAAGCTCTTTGCTGTATTCCAGTTTGCTATTCTATATTGTTGGGAAAACTAGGTCTAATTTACTAATCTTGCACTCCCAGCAAGGATGCATGCTCAATTAAGCACAGATGAGAGATGGGGCTCCATCTGTGGTGCACTTCCTTTGAGCGTACATTCTCATGAGGAGTGCAGGGACAGTGAAAACTGTCATAATATGAGCCTCTTCTACAAGACAAATGCCAAATGCAGTAAATTTTATTCTTGATGTTGAGTCTTGTCTAACAGGAACACAAACCAGAAAATCAAGCGAAAAAGATTATCAAAATACAGCATCTCCATTTTCTGGTGATACTAGCGTTATGCAAAAGAAACATCAGTTGTTTATATCCATAAATTTGCAGTTTAGCTAAACTAAATTTTCAAGAAACCATTTAAAAATGAGAATTTTAAACATTTTTTCTGCTCACTAATTCCTTATCCTCAAATTCTCCTCTCTCATTTTGACTTCTCATTATTCAGTAGAATCTGCAGTTTTTAAGGTTCTTTTTAACTTTAAACCATTTATCTATTCTCCATTCTCTCCAGAGAAATGCACTATGAGAATGGGGCTGACATTGAAACCCTTAGTCTCTATCATTTGAAAACCACTTCAATAATTGATGGTGGAAAATTGATATGCCTATGCCTGTGGGTGTCAGCGGAACAGCCTTTAATGTCTTTTCACTCTATGATGCATGCGCTGCAGGTAACCTTTTGTTCATTTTCTCCCCATATTATCAATGAAATCATTTACATCTTGCTGACACATGAAAGTACAGCAGCTTTTGATGCTCCGCTCATGTGACTATAATGTGCAAGATTTGAAACAGTGAACTTCAGTAAGAATTCATCTCAGGCTATGAACCCGGGGTGGGGGATTGATAAAGCAGATAAACTGTAACTCAAATGTTCACACAATGCATAAGGGCTGTATAGCAATCAAAACTAAAAATCGTGCCTATTTTCATTATCCTCATTCATTGAGGTCACCATTGGCTCCCTGGTTTACTACCCTGAGGTGTCCCATCTCAGCACAGTTTGACGTCAGGACCTTTTTAGTCTCACTGAGCATTCCTCTTCACCCCCAAATCCTCATCTACGTGGTTCACCATTACTTGACTGAGAAGAACATAGAACATATAACAGTACAGCACAGGGACAGGCTCTTCAGCCCACCATGTCCATGCTGACCATGATACCATTCTAAACTAATCCCATCTGTCTGCTTATAGTCCATGTCCCTCGAGTTTCTCTGTTCATGTGTCTGTTGAAATTCCTATTAAACATTATTATTATATCTGCTTCTACCACCTTCCCTGTCAGTGTGTTCCAAGCACCTAGCACCCTCTGTGTAAAAAAAAAAACTTGCCTCACAGATCTCCTTTAAACTTTCCCCCTCTCACCTTAACTCTATGTCCCCTAGTATTTGACATTTTCGCCCTATCCATGCCTCTCATAAATTTTATATATTTCCATCAGGTCACCTTTCAGCCTCTGACACTCTAGAAAACAAAATCCAAGTTTGTCTAACCTCTCCTTCTGGATAATATACTCCAATCCAGGCAACATCCTGGTAAACCTCCTTTGCACCCTATCCATGGCCTCCACATCCTTCCTATAGCGTGGTGACCAGAACTGCACACAATACTCCAATGTAGCCTAACTAAAGTTTTATACAGCTGCAACGTGACTTGCCAATGTTTATACTCAGTGCCCCAACTGATGAAGGCAAGTATGCTGTATGCTTTCTATATCACCTTATCCACTGTGCTACCACTTTTCAGGAATCTACACAGAGCCCAACATTTCAATTGGTTTCTGGGAGAACTGAGATAGATCACCATATAGAAATCCAGAAAATAGCTCAAAATTGCTTTGTCTTTCCAATCTATGTCTCACCTACGTCCTCATCCGTTCAAGTGTGATATAAGTCCAGTGGATGGACTACAGACTGGCCAGTTTTGCACCCTGTTCTGGTTTAGATGCCACTCTCCTACATCACCTTGAGAGGGTGGACATATGAGTTTCATAAGCACTCCATAAATCTGGAGATGCACTTCTGTTTGGACTTGGCATACCTAAGGCTGATCTCACCAGGTATAGCTGGTTGACAGTGGCAGCAGGAGTTATACCAGTTAAATGTCAAGGCACAGAGTCCCAGCTGAGACTGAGGACTATTGGAGTGAGAAGGAGGGGATGGGCCCACAGGCAGGAATTTCAGAGTTTTCTTTATGTTTCAAAGTGTCTCTGAAATTTATGAGGGCAGGCAGAATCCTCTTCTCGGCAAAAGTGAGAACTGCAGATGCTGGAAACCAGAGTTTAGATTAGATTGGTGCTGGAAAAGCACAGCAGGCCAGGCAGCATCCAAGGAGCAGGAAAATCGACATTTTCCTGATGAAGGGCTTTTGCCAGATTTCCCTGCTCCTCGGATGCTGCCTGGCCTGCTGTGCTTTTCCAGCACCACTCTAATCCAGAATCCTCTTCTGCTGAAGAATACCTGCCACCCATTTGAACTAGAACAGAAATTGCTGGCGAAACTCAGCAGGTTTGGCAGCATCTTTCGGGAGAAAGCAGAGCTAATGTTTCAAATCCAGACTCTTCATCAGAACTACCTTAGTTTCTGATTCCATTTCAGATCAACAGTTTTTTTGTTTTATTTTACCCACTTGAACTAACCAGTTCATGATGGAATTTCTAAGGTGGTGAATGTGGAGATTAATTGTGGATGTCTCTCACTCCCAAACACCAAAGATAAACTTTGAACAACCATTCCCTTGACCTGTAAGCCTTTGGACAGTCAATAATAACCAACCCTCTGGACTTCTTAGTGACTGTACATTTTATAGCAATGGTAACCCAATAACTGTTTGCTCATTCTGTCTGTAAGTGTAGTCATAATGACGATAAGTATAGGTACAACCATCACTAAAAATGAACATATGTACACTTACCAGTAATAAAATCTAATGAGTGCTGCAGGACACAGTAGAAAGGAAGCTACAAAAGCTAGAATGGGTATGGCAAGCGTGCCTCCTGCCAGGACACACATGTTCATTAAATCCAAATCCATTTCCCTACTGTCACGCCTGAAAGAATGAAGAATAAAGTAGAAGAGCATTAGGAAGTACACAGAAAATATTCTGCTGAAGAAGTTGTTTGCTCTGCAGCTCCTTGGGTCTCGGACTATACTAATACATTCCTCTGGATTATATGCATTAGCCTTCCTGACATCATGTAACCAAATGCAGTAAAAGAACAAAATAAGACTTTTGGAAAATGGATTGTATCTGCACTTCTTAAAAAATCATCAGTGAGAGTCACTTAAATGTGGAACAACTAACACTTGCAGCACAACAGCTTACAACTATTGATAGCAGGATGATGATAGATGGCTTAGGTCTAATGTTGTATATTACAAAGTGCTAGCAGTTTTGTATTTTTAATAACCAGATGGCTTGTACACTACACAAAAGATGATCTCAGACTTATGACTCTATTGTATGGATTAAGTATGCCAAAGCTCCCAAGGTAATTGATTCACTTCTTGAAATTCATGTGACATTTCTAGGCTTTGAAGGAGTCTAAACGTCCAAAAATATTTTTATTGAATTTTTATGATATCAACTAAATAACATTTGTTAAGCACTAGTCTCATAAAAAAAATGAATTGGCAACCCTGCAATTGTTTTACAATAAAAAAAGGTGTAATTTGTAGTGAAAGGAGTGACCTATCACTTTTGCACAATGTTATCTCAATTAAGATAACTATTTATTCTTTGAACCCTTCTCTCCAGAGTCTGGCTATACATTTCTTTTTGAACATACCCCTTTATTGTCGCTGTTTAAGGTGTTCCTATACTTCAGGAAACCAAACAGAGCTTGTTGTTATTTTATTGCCACATTTGACCTCAAGGGGATTCAGGTGAAAATCATTTGAAGTGGGAAAGCCAATTGGTTCCACTGTTTAAGAAGGGTGGAAAGGACAAGCCAGAGAGCTATAGATCAGTGAGCCTGAAGTCGGTGGTGGGCAAGTTGTTGGAGGGAATCCTGAGGGACACGATGAACATGTATTTGGAAAGGCAAGGACTGATTAGGGATAGTCAACATGGCTTTGTGCGTGGGAAATCACAAACTTGATTGAGTTTTTTGAAAAAGTAACAAAGGGGATTGATGAAGGCAGAGCGATAGATGTGATCTATATAGACTTCAGTAAGGTGTTCGACAAGATTCCCAATGGGAGACTGATTAGCAAGGTTAGATCTCACTGAATACAGGGAGAACTAGCCATTTGGATACAGAACTGGCTCAAAGGTAGAAGACAGAGGGTGGTGGTGGAGGGTTGTTTTTCAGACTAGAGGCCTGTGACCAGTGGAGTGCCACAAGGATCGGTGCTGGGTCCTCTACTTTTTGTCATTTACATAAATGATTTGGATGAAGGATAACAGGTATAGTTAGTAAAGATTTGAGGTGTAGTGGACAGCAAAGAGGACCTCAGATTACAACAGGATCTGGACCAGATGGGCCAATGGGCTGAGAAGTGGCAGATGGAGTTTAATTTAGATAAATGCAAGTTGCTGCATTTTGGGAAAGCAAATCGTAGCAGGACTTATACACTTAATGGTAAGGTCCGAGGGAGTGTTGCTGAACAAAGAGACCTTCGAGTGTAGGTTCATAGCTCCTTGAAAGTGGAGACGCAGGTAGATAGTGAAGAAGATGTTTGGTATGCTTTCCTTTATTGGTCGGAGTATTGAGTACAGGAGTTGGGAAGTCATGTTGAGGCCTCTATTGGAATATTGCGTGCAATTCTGGTCTCCTTCCTATCGGAAAGATGTTGTGAAACTTGAAAGGGTTCAGAAAAGATTTACAAGGATGTTGCCAGGGTTGGAGAATTTGAGCTACAGGGAGAGGTTAAATAGGATAGGGCTCTTTTCCCTGCAGTGTCGGAGGCTGAGGGGTGACCTTATAGAGGTTTACAAAATTATGAGGGCGTAGATAGGATAAATAGACAAAGTCTTTTCCCTGGGGTGACGGAGTGCAGAACTACAGGGCATAGGTTTAGGGTGAGAGGGAAAAAACATAAAAGAGACCTAAGAGACAACGTTTTCATGCAGAGGGTGGTATGTGTATGGAATGAGCTGCCAGAGGAAGTGGTAGAGGCTAGTACAATTGCAACATTTAAGAGGCAACTGGACAGGTATATGAATAGGAAGGGTTTGGAGGGATATGAGCCAAGTGCTGGCAGGTGGGACTATATTGGGTTGGGATATGTGGTCAACGTGGATGAGTTAGACTAAAGGGTCTGTAACCGAGTTGTACATCTCTATGACTCTATCTGGCCACAGTAGACTGGAAACAACTCCTACAGTAAGTCTGCAGAGGAGCAACGTGGAACATTCAAAAAGGAATGCATTGCCTGGGAGCGTACAGATTCAACATGTACACTTTAGAGGGAAGTGTAGCAGCGGTATGTTCAGAGACCACCAGGTGCTGTCAGGTGGGACTAGCTTGGGTTGGGATATCTGGTTGGCATGGACAGGTTGGAAGGGTCTATTTCCATGCTGTACATCTCTATGATTCTATGACAAGATGAACATTGAGATATTTACCTGTACGATGTCCCAGCCTGTTTAGTGAATTCAAATAGATCCATTCAACATCTTGCAAAGTACAGACTGTTAAAGAATTCCTCAATGGAGTCCTGTGTTCAACTTTCCATCTTTCAAATTACAGTGCAGAAATTCTGGGGAGATTTAACCCAAGGAAGTGTCCTTCGAACAAATCGACTCATCACTTTATTATGGGTTTTAATTTTAAATTAGACCTTTAAAGAAAGATACAACTGTATGCAACTGCTGGAGTGTTTCATCTTATAACAGCACCTTGTCTGTTCTACAACCGTCTGGGTTTGAAACATCATAATCATTATTACATCACAATTAAAACACCTTTAATAAAGACCCAGAACCTTAGCAACACGGCAAACTTGTGGAAGAAGTGAGAAGTCACTATAAGCATTTTGCGTGGATGGATATGGCCAGCATGTGTTTACATATGGCAAGTTGAATTGACTGTGGGCCTTTTGTTTCCATCTGCAATTTTATAAAATGGCGTTTTCCAGTTCTTATTCGAGCACACATTGCAGACCACAAGGTATATATTTCTAATATTTATTTTATTTATATTTTGCCCTGTTTGTAAGATTATGCACTGAATTCTGATTAGCTATCAGGAATAAGCTGCTATTTTGTAACCTTTAAATAAGGAGCTATTGCTCACAATCCAGTTGCAGTAACCAGATACACAAACAACAAAGAACAGGCGACCTCTCACTCACTAGAACCAAGCTGCTGTGGGCATTAAGCCAATGGCAAAACACAGGGGGTCAAAGGATCAATGGCATTCCAGCTGAATTGCTTGGAGACGGCAGAGCGGAAGTGCTTGAATAAATGATTAGCTTATAACAATGAATGGATGTCATTCGAACTACAATCTCACGAATTCAAATAAGGTGTGGTGATCTCCTGTATTATCACAAGGAAATGGTAAACAATGCAACAAGAGATGCGTCCTTCATGTTTCCAGGCCATTTCCCTATCACTCTGTCCTGCAGTACTTGCGGAGTTATATCTAGTTACCGAGTTTGCTGATCTAAGTCTTTCAGATTCAACATCTCTACTGGATTGTTAGCTTTATGTCAATGGTGAGTGATAACTTCCCGTTGATTCTGGAAAATTTCAAACTCTGTCTTAGCATCTTCAACTTGCTTCATAGGGACCAGAGCTCTCCACAGAGCAATGCAGTTACTTCAATTGTTTCAATGTCACATCCAGATGCTATCTCTATAAACAAAGTAACGGCCTTTGAACACACTTTAGACAGAAACAATTTGAGAATGATATAAGGAAATAGCTTGTAGTCAGACTCCACAGTCACTCTGTCTCTCAAACATGAATTAAAATGCTTGGAAGTAAAGACAAACATTTAGGGACTCTTTCTCAATTGGAATGTAAACTTGTTGCATAAACACTCTCAATGCAAATACAACTGATTGCCCATGTGTTGCATAAAGGTGACTCAAGGTTCAACAAATCATTGCACTGCTGTCGCATCTGTTGGTCACTGCATGATTGCTGTAGTTCTCATCCTGTCATTGAGTCATAGAGATGTACAGCACGGAAACAGACCCTTCAGTCCAATTCATCCATGCCAACCAGATATCCTAAATTAATCTAGTCCCATTTGCCAGCATTTGGCCGATATCCCTCTAAATTCCTATTCCTATACCAATGCAAATACCTTTTAAATGCTGTAATTGTACCAGCCTTCACCACTTCCTCTGGCACCTCATCAGGAACATGGCAAAACTTTTTTGCTCCCTCTATATAACCCATATACTTGACATCTTCAATTACATCTTTTTCTTGTTCAGCATTAAGTTCATCTGATAACCTTCCTCTAGCAGTCACATGATATTCTGATCATGCTTTGCAATGGCTTATTCTATCACATTTCTACATCGATAGACTAGGAGATCATTCACAACCACTTCCTATCTGGCAAGACCACTGACTATCTCATGCTGTCTGCCATGACATTCTTTCAGAGGAGTGGAAATACCAAACACATGAGCACACATCTGTGTCTCCCAAATGGCATCCAGAACATGCGTAGAATACAGCTGCTTTCAGCCAGTTTCAATTCCAGTAACCAGTCTTCACATGGAGCATCGTAAAGACCTTTCTTTGGCAAGTTGTGGAAAGTTTCTTCAATGGCTGGCATGGCGTAGTGAAATCTTTTCAATGCTTTACTGAGCTACTTTGGATCTATGTATAACTTTAATCTTCCAGAGTTTTCACTTCATGTCTAGAGGAGTTGTTACTTTTTTGATTACTCCCTTCCTTCTCAGCTTTCAACCTTGTCTTACTCTTTAAGGCAGCTCAAATGCTGATTTAGTCTTATCCTCCTACCTGCCTCAGGATGATATTCACCAGCAAGCCATCCAAACCTAGAAAAAATCTTTGTAATATTTTATTCAACAGTTAGTGGCTTAGTAGCATGAGGAACGTTGCAAGTCTCCTTTGGCATAAATAGGGTTACCAGTCCAAGCTTGAGACTTATTTCAGATGACTTAAGTGGGTTTTGCTTAATATATATTAACTGGCACTCCAGATCTTTGTTCTCCCCATTACAGTGGGCTCTCAGCAATCTTTAGGTAAAAACAATGACTGCAGATGATGAAGGGCTTTTGCCCGAAACGTAGATTTTACTGCTCCTCGGATGCTGCCTGAACTGCTGTGCTCTTCCAGCACCATTAATCCAGAATGGTGGCACGGTGGCACAGCGGGCGGCACGGTGGCACAGTGGTTAGCACTGCTGCCTCGCAGCGCCAGAGACCCGGGTTCAATTCCCGACTCAGGCGACTGACTGTGTGGAGTTTGCACGTTCTCCCCGTGTCTGCGTGGGTTTCCTCTGGGGGCTCCGGTTTCCTCCCACAGTCCAAAGATGTGCAAGTCAGGTGAATTGGCCATGCTAAATTGCCCGTAGTGTTAGGTAAAGGGGTAAATGTAGGGGTATGGGTGGGTTACGCTTCGGCGGGTCGGTGTGGACTTGTTGGGCTGAAGGGCCTGTTTCCACACTGTAAGTAATCTAATCTAATCTAATCTCAGCAATCTTTGTCCTCTTGGGATGTGCATCATTCCATCACAAAGCCTCAACATTACTTTCACATTGAGGTCACCATCTTCAGTCATTTTTGCAAAGGTCTATGGAACTCACAAGTTACTTGAAACACTGGTATCTATCAGGCACTTCACATTCACTGGATGTTCTCCCTCTGCAGTCAACATTCTAACAATCACAAACCAATTTGTTGTGTAATGAATCATCATCTGAGATCTCTCCCATTGTCATCTTTCTAGACCTACCTTGCTTCTTTGTAGTTAAATACTTGCGTGCATAGTAATTCAACTTCTTGTACCCATCCAGATACCTTGTAAATGTTGTATTTATACTAGCTTATTCCATACATGCATCACCCCTGTGTGCCTTTGGTCCCTTTTAAATCTTTTCCCTATCACCTTAACCCTACGCCCTCTAATTTTAGACTCCCCTACCCTGGGAAAAAGACCACAGCTATTGACCCTATCTCTGCCCCTCCTGACTTTATAGACCTCTGTAAGGTTACCCCTCAGCATCTGACGCTCCAGGGAGAGAAACCCAGCCTATTCAGACTCTCTCTATTGCTCAAACCCTCCAATCCCTGCAGCATCCCTATGCATCTTTTCTGAATACTTTCATGTTTCACGACACCTTTCTTATTACAGGGTGACCAGAATTGTAAGCAGTATTCCAAAACTGGCCTAACCAATGTCCTGTACAACCTCAACATGAAGAAAGGATTTGCATCCAAGTGCCTTTCAGGAACTCAGAGCTTCCTAAACTGTTTAAGACCAATTAATTATTTTAAAGTGCAGTCATTGTTGTGAATGAAAATGGAGGAAATGTAGCATTTGGCAAAACAATGTCCCATAAATAGCAATGTGACACTGATCAAATAATTGGCTTTCATGTGTTAATTGAATGGTAAATATTGGGTTAACTTTAAAACTATATCCAGGGTCACAGTTTAACATCTCAACCATGAAACACCACCTCTAAGAATGCAGCAATGTGCTCACTACTGCACTGAAGTATTAGCCTAGACTGTGCACTACAGTCTCTTGATTGGGATTTTAACTCACATCCTTCTTATTCAGAGGTGACAGTCATACGTTCTGGTTGCTGCAAAGCAGTTTCAGGTAATCAGACAGAGAAAAGAAGCAGTTAACCTTGGAGTTAAGGTAATGATCTGATTCAGCAACTCTAAGCACCTCCCCTGTTATCCTGAACACTAAACCATAAGGAGTGGTCAGTCTCATTACAATTGGACTTCAAACTAGTGCTCTAAAGTTTCAGCCTGGTGCAAAGCTATGCTTTAAAAATATTTTTATGTGACCCACTGGACCATTCAGAACTTTGAAACTTCCATCAAATGCTGTGTAGGGAGAGGCTGAATAGCCGGGGTGACCTCAGAGGTTTAGAAAATCATGAGGGGCAAGGATAGGATAAATAAACAAAGTCTTTTCCCTGGGGTAGGGGAATCCAGAACTAAAGACCATAGGTTTAGGATGAGAGGGGAAAGATAAAAAAAGGGACCTAAGGGGCAACGTTTTCACACAGAGAGTGGTGCGTGTATGGAATGAGCTGCCAGAGGAAGTAGTGCAGTCTGGTACTATTGCAACATGTAAAACGCATTTGGATGGGTATATGCATAGGAAGAGTTTAGAGGGATACGGGCCAGGTACTGGCAAATGGGACTAGATTAGGTTAGGATATCTGGTCAACATGGTCAAGTTGCACCAAAGGGTTCATTTCTGTGCTGTGCACCTCTATGACTCTATGACTTTTTTCAGTTTTGGATGTAGGTTTGCTCGCTAAGCTAGAAGGATCATTTCCAGACGTTTCATCACCCTACTAGGTAGCATCTTCAGTGGGCCTCAGGTGAAGCACTGCTGATAATTTCTGCTTTCAATTTATATGTTTGGGTTTCTTTGGGTTGGTGATGTCATTTCTTGTGGTGAAGTCATTTCCTGTTCCTTTTCTCATGGGGTGGTAGATGGGGTCTAACTTGATTTGTTTGTTGATAGAGTTCCAGTTGGAATGCCATGCTTCTAGGAATTCTCATGCGTGATTCTGTTTGGCTTGTCCTTGGATGGGTGGTGTCCTTTCTCATCCGCATGTAAGGATATTAGTGATAGAAGATCATGTCTTTTTGTGGCTAGTTGGTGTTCATGTATCCTGGTGGCTAGTTTTCTGCCTGTTTGCCCAATGTAGTGTTTGTTACAGTCCTTGCACGGTATTTTGTAAATGATATTAGTTTTTCTTGTTGTCTGTATACAGTCTGTATAGGAAGCATGGCATTCCAACTGGAACTCTATCAACAAACATCAATTTAGACCCCATTTACCACCCCCTGAGCAAAGGAACAGGAAATGACTTCACCACAGGAAATGACATCAACCCAAAGAAACCCAAACATATAAATTGAAAGCAGGAATTATCAGCAGTGCTTCACATGAGGACCACTGAAGATGTTACCAAGGAGGCTGACGAAACATCTGGAAATGAACATTCCAGCTCAGCAAGCAAATCTACATCCAAAACCTCAACCTGAGCTACAAATCTTCTCAAAACTCGCTACTCTTTTCAGTGTTACAAAAGAAGTACAGCTCCCAGACAGTGGCACATGGCAAGACATACTGAGGTAAAGGTCTATGTTACTGGGCTCAGGGTGAGGTGCTGCCCTCAATCTAGCTTAGGCCTGCTGGCCAACCACTCAGATAAACGGACGCCAGCAGAATAACTCCATGTCAGAGCACAGGGAAAAGGGAGCAGGACCAGTCCATTGAACCCATCCAGCCTGCCCCATCAATAAACTAGATCATGGCTCATTTCCACCTTAATGTCATTACCCTGCAGTATTTCCATATTCCTCAACATCTTACAACTTCAGTGAAGTTTTGATAAACTAACAATAACAGCCAACCTTTAACCATCGCTTAATACATGTAAACTATATATTATTTGCATGTCTATGAAATGTCGTGTTAAACTGCAACAACCAGCCAAAGGTAAATAGTTCCATTTATTGTCAAGACTAGCAATACTGCAATTCAAACACACATACTAGCAATTAAAATACAAGGTCAAATCCAGCAGTCTGTTATGCACAGTACAAGTTTTGCAGTTGTAAACTATCACCTTGTTACACCCAGATCCTGATCCAGGTTCCCCATTTGTTATGGCTCCAGATAGAATACCCAAAATTGTTCAGCTCTCAGGTGAGGAAGGATGAACTAGTTCACCTTCTTTATTCACCTACTCCTGGTTTGTAGAGTGAAATGTTGTCTGGGTGCCTTTACATATGGCATCTAATAGTTGGAACCCATAGTGGCTCTATGGTTAGTACTGCTGCCTTATAGCGCCAGAGACCCAGGTTCAATTCAACCCTTAGGTGACTGTCTGTGTGGAGTTTGCAGATTCTCCCAGTGTCTGTGCAGGTTTCTTCTGGGTGTTCTGGTTTCCTCCCAATCCACAGATGTGCAGGTTAAGTGGATTGGCCATGCTAAATTGCCCATAGTGACCCGGGATGTGCAGGCTAGGTGGGTTACAGAGATAGCATGGGGGGGGTGGTCTGGGTGGAATGTTCTTCAGAGAATCAGTATGGACCTGATGGGCTGAATGGCCTGTTTCCACACAGTATGGATCCTATAGGGCCCTGGCAAGGAGAAGAACTTCCAACTCACAAATGTGATGTTTACCCATGCATGAATATGGAACCAGGTGAGAAGGAAGAAATTACACAAGAAAACCTGGCTTACCTCCATGCAGAAGTACTTCTTGGCTTCCAGCTCGATGCCACACTTAGTTCCGAAATAAATAAGATACTGCCCCATCAGAAATTTTACAAGAAACCCAGGGCAGCTTGCCCACCTGCTCAGTTATTGGTCACCTACACTACTGCTGTGACCACAGAGCTGCCAACCAATCAAAATGGCCAGTAGCTCTTGGAGTTGGGACTTTCCCTCAGTGACTGGTAGGCATCAATTAGCAGAGTATTACGTGGCTGTAGGGTGGCTTAAACAGGTTAGGATGTGGTCACTGCTGATCTCATTGCAGGAGGATCAGGGAACCACACCGTCTGAAAGATTTTGCGCCTTTCACCTACTTTTGAGAACTCCATCTTAAACACCTCAACCTACTCCATCTTTAAACGCTTCTTAAAATGTATATTTAAGACCAAACTTTCAGTCAATGTTCCAAACTCTCCCATTTATTGTTTATTCTCATCTGTAAGGAGAGTCGGATTTTATATGGGCAATGTTCTTCAATGTTAAAGACATTTTATAAATAAAGTCATTTCCTCCACTGACAATTTGCATAATTTATCCCATTACAACAGCTGCCAGTACCTCGACGACAAATTGCAATTTCACAACTGGATAGCTATACATTTATCCGAAAAGATTCACATTCCAGGGATGCTGCTTATATGAGATAAGTGGCTTAGGGCTGCAAGATAAATGTGAAAGGAATATTATCGCAGCTTCACTGTAATTGACTTCTCAGCAATCAGATCTTCAATCCATTCAATGCACTGTCTCCATTTGTGGATAATAATTGTGATGGAAAATTGACATTGCTACCATCATCCTTCAGCTGGAGAATACATAATCTTTGGGTTTATGGAAAGTGAACAGTAAAGCTTAAACAATGAAGGTTGGAAGACAAAGTCAATATTTCAGAGTATGTTTACCTCTGGAGAGCTGAGAAAATTTTACAGATCTTTTCATCAAGGCACTGAATATATTGGGTAGAATCTATGGAACCAAATTGTACACATTTAACATTTTAAATTTTAACATTTCATACTTCATGCTCTAAACAACACCTTTATTGTGTTTGCCTTCTCTTGAGAAGGGAGAGGCAGAACCAGCAGTTCATTCATTTCTTACCCGATTGCTCATTTTGAACACATAAATTTCAGAAAGCATGTGTCGACATCCATTTAGTTGGAAAGTCATCTACCATCCAATTCATAGATTTATAGATGTGGAGGTGCTGGTGTTGGACTGGGATGCTAAAAGTCAGAAGGCACTCGACACCAGGTTATAGTCCAGGTTTACTTGAAATCACGAGACTTCAGAGCTAATAGTAAGTGAAGGGATAACCTATGATCCAATTAATTGAGGCAGAGAGAGATAATTACAAAAAAATTAAAAATAAGATGGTGCCAGACACAAATTTGATTTTTTTATATTTACCTTTCTGCTTCAATGAATTGTATCACAGGTCATCCCTTCACTTACTATTAGCTGTTGGCTCTTTACTCACACCATTTGACACTTTTGATCACCTGCAAAGACTTGCTACTCAGCTTGTCAACACTCCACTCATACCATTTGTACTACCTACTGTTAATTACCTGGAATTATTTTGCAATGATCTCTCCACCTATAAATTCTATGCCTGTGCACTTTCTTCCACTTTGCCTGATGAAGGAGCAGCACTCTGAAAGCTTGTGATTTCAAATAAACCTGTTGGACTATAACCTGGTGTTGTGTGACTTCTGACTAGATTCATAGAGTCAAAAAAGGCCCTATGGCCCATTGATTCTGTACCAACAATAAAGGTGCACCAATCCCGATTTCTTGCACTTGTCCCATAGCCTTGAATGTTACAATTTTTGAAATGCTAATCCAAATATTTTTTAAAGGTTGTAAGATTTCCAGCCTCCGTTACCTTCCCTGGCATCCAGATTCCTACCACACGCTGAGCGAAAATGTTTTTTCTCCAAATCCCCTTTGAATCTCTTGCCTTTATCCTAAAACTATGCCCTCTCATGATTGATCTCTCAATCAAGGGGAACAGCTGCTCTCTACTCACCTTGTCCATACCCTTCAAAATGTTATACACCTCAATTATGACACCCCCCCCCTCAGCCTTTTCTGCTCTAGAGAAAATCCAAGCTATTTAGTATCTCCCTATAGTTCAATTTCTCCATTCCAGGCCACCTCTTCTTTACTCCCTCTAGTGCTGTCACATCCTTCCATTAGTGGGGTGATCAGAACTGCACACAGTTCTCCAGCTGTGACCTGGCCAATGCTCTGTACTACTCTAACATTACCTCCTTGCTCTTATGTTCTATGCTATGACTGATGAAAGCAAGTGACCCATATGCCTCCTTAACTATCCTATTCATGTGCTCTGCCAAGTTCAGAGATCTGTGAATAGTTACCTCATGATCCCTCTGTTCCTCCAAGCTACCCAGTGTCCTGCCATTCATTAAATACTCCCTCATCTTGTTTTTTCTTCCAAAGTGCATCACACTTATCAAAGTTAAATACCATCTGCCACTGCTCTGTCCATCTGACCAATCTGTCTACATCTTCCCATAACCTAAAGCAATTTTCTTTGCTATTAAACACTATCAATCTTGATACCATCTGCAAATTTACTTAATGGCACCCCCACATTTTCATCTCTATCATTTATGTATTTAACAAATTGTAAGGATCCCAGCACTGATCCTTGTGGTAATCCACTGGACACGGCCTCCAGGCACTTAAACAGCTTTCTACCACAACGTTTTGTCTCCTATTACTAAGCCACTTTCTGATCCATCTTGCTACGTTTTCCTCAATTTCTTGTGTTTTAACCTTCCCAATCAATCATCTCCATGTGGACCTTGTCAAAAGCTTTGCTAAAATCCACATAAACTACATCAACTAACCCATGCCTTTCAAAGTGGTATTAATTCTCTCCTTTAGAATTTTTACCAACAGTTTCCCTACCACTGACATAGGACTCACTGATCTGTAATTTCCTGATTCATCTCTACCACCCTTCTTAAAAGGTAGAGCCACATTAGCTATCTTCCAATTATCCGGCACTTTCCCATGGCCAGACAGGAGTTAAAACTTTATGTAAAAACCCCTGTAATTTCCTGCCTTGCCTCCCACAGCAGCCTGGGATGCAGTTTATCTGGGCCAGGGGATTTGTCTGCTTTTAAGTCCAACAGTCCAATACTTCCCCATTTTCTACGTCAAATTGTGCAAGTTCTGCACAGCACCTTTTCCTGAATTCCGCACATATGTCCTCCATTTCCAGAATGAAGACTGAAGAATATTCATTCAACACCCTTCCAATATCCTGCAGCTTAACACAGAGGTTATCCCCTTGGTCCTTAAAGGCCCTGTTTAACCTCTTCCCTTTAATGTATTTATAATATGTTTTCGGAATTTCCCTAATCCTGTTTGTAAGTCCCTTTTTCATGCCCCCTTTCTGCTCTTCTAATTGCTTTCTTAAGTTTACTCCTGCACTTCCTGTATTCTTCTATAGGGCCACAGCTGAATTGCTCCCCTTGGACATTATAAAAACCCTGCTCTCCTCCCTCATCAAGTCCTGAATTATCCTAAATGTCCAAGATTCTCTGAACATACCGCTGCTACACTTCCCTCTAAAGTATACGTGTTGAATCTGTACTCTCCCAGGCAGTGCATTCCTTTTTTGAATGCTCCATGTTGCTCCTCTGCAGACTTACCACAAGGAGCTATTCCCAGTCTACTGTGGCCAGATAGAGTCATAGAGATGTACAGCACGGATACAGACCATTCAGTCTAATACATCCATGCCAACCACATATCCCAACCCAATATAGTTCCAGCTGCCAGCACCTGGCCCATATCCCTCCAAACCCTTCCTATTCATATACCCAACCAGATGCCTTTTAAATGTTGCAATTGTACCAGCCTCTACCACTTCCTCTGGCAGCTCATTCCATACACGTACCACCCTCTGCATGAAAACGTTGTCTCTTAAGTCTCTTTTATGTTTTTTCCCTCTCGCCCTAAACCTATGCTCTCTGGTTCTGGACTCCCTCACCCCAGGGAAAAGACTTTGTCTATTTATCCTATCCATGCCCCTCATAATTTTGTAAACCTCTATAAGGTCACCCCTCGGCCTCCGACGTTCCAGGGAAAAGAACCTATTTAACCTCTTCCTATAGCTCAAATCCTCCAACTCTGGCAACATCCTTGTAAATCTTTTCTGAACCCTTTCAAGTTTCACAACATCTTTCCAAGAGGAAGGAGACCAGAATTGCATGCAATATTCCAACAGTGGCCTAACCAATGTCCTGTACAGCCACAACATGACCTACCAACTCCTGTACTCAATACTCTGACCAATAAAGGAAAGCATACCAAACGCCTTCTTCACTATCCTATCTACCTGCAACTCCACTTTCAAGGAGCTATGAACCTGCACTCCAAGGTCTCTTTGTTCAGCAACACTCCCCAGGACCTTACCATTAAGTGTATAAGTCCTGCTAAGATTTGCTTTCCCAAAATGCAGCACTACACATTTATCTAAGTAAAACTCCATCTGCCACTTCTCAGCCCATTGGCCCATCTGATCAAGATCCCATTGTAACCTTCTTTGCTGTCCACTACACCTTCAATTTTGGTGTCATCTGCAAACTTACTGACTAGACCTCTAATGCTCACATCCAAATCATTTCCATAATCCTGTTTTATTTTAATAAAATCTGTTCCCCAAATCCACAGCCACCTTTTGAATGCCATCTTTTTCTTTGTTCAGAAGAAATTTGAACCATACCGTGTTGTGATTGCTATCACTAAAACCTTCCTCCACTGCTACACTGAACACTTGTCCAGCTTCTTTCCCCACAGCCAGATCCAGCATTGTGTCATCCCTTGTTGGACCTTCTATACAAAAAGCTTCCGGGATATATTTCAAGAAATCTGCTCCCCTCTAAACCCTTAAAACTATGACTATCCCAATTTATGTTGGGAAAGTTGAAATCCCCTAGTCTATTACCCAATTATCACTCTTACACACATCTGTGAACCATCTAGATATTTACTCCTCTATATCCTGCTGACTCTTTGAGACCTATAATACATTCCAAATAAAATAGCTCCACATTGTTTTAATACATGTCATCTGACAATAAATATCATATCTCCTTATTTCAGTAATTGACTTTTTATTCAATAGGCACCAACACCCTTTTTCGACCCTCCCCTGTCTCACCAAAAGACTCTATAGCCCGGAACTTTAAGTTTTCAGTCCAGCCCTTCCATCAACCTGTAATGGCAATAATATCACACTTTCATCAATCTACCCAATTAATAGATTAGTCTTACCTTTTACATTCCTAGTATTAAAGTAAAAGACCATCCGGCCTGGCCTTGCTCTCTTAACACTAATCATAGCTGAACCTACTGACACTTGCTTCCTTTGGTGTAGCATGACATGTGTCTGTTTCATTGATATTCTGTGTCCCCTTCCTCTGCCAGTCTAGTTTAAACTGGTCCCTACAGCACTAGCAAACCCATCTGCGAGAATGTTGGTCCCAGTGTAGTTCAGGTGCAGACCGTCCCATTTGAACATATTCCAACTTCCCCAAGAATGGTGCCAATGAACCAGGAATATAAAACCCTCCCTCTTATACCAACTCTCAAGCTTTCATCTGTCTGTCCGATTTTCTTATCTCTATACTTGCTAGCACGTGGCACCAGGAGTAATATGAACCGTACTGTGTTGTGGTTGCAATCACTACAATACAATCACTGAGGTTCTGCTTTTCTCTCCACCACCTAGTCCCCTAAATTCTTGGTGCACAGACGTCATTCCTTACTTTGCCCATATCGTTTGCCCAATCTTCTCGCAAGATCTAATCTGTATTCTTGTGTCTGGATCAGATCAGCCTGATGATTTTTTTGCTTTGAATGCTTTATGATTTCATCCCAGAGCCATTGGGAACATCCACTCCCCCTTATTCATAAATCACCTTTTTTGCGATAGGGACAACCAAATTAATGATATGTAACACACTGCAGTTTTCATATTTGCACTGGTTTTGGAAAATCCTTTTACTTCAGGCTTCTTCTAGGCTTGCATACAATTAAGTACAATTAATATAGCATTAACTTCCTCTCTCTCTATAAATACAATTTGAGATATGAACAAACAATTACTTTTAAAAATACACTGAATACATCTATATTTTACACATAGCATTGCACTGAGATATCCAATAAATTGTACTTTTCAATTTATTATTGAATTTTTATGGAGTTAACAAGCATAGACTGAGGCCACCTAGCACAAAACTTGTTTACCTTCTCACTTTGGAAAAGAACATAAACTGCCCGAGATATGTTGAGCTCGCTTGATTCAGGTTTCCATGCGAACATTCCTATATTAAATATATCAACTGCGTCTCTGGCATTCCTGTGATACATTGATTCATCACACTTACTCTAATTTTATCTTTGCTTGTAATAGCTAGATTTGCTAAAAATGCTTTCAGCTGCTGTCTGCCTTTAATCCTTCCTTTGCATTGACACCAGAGTTCTGTATCTGAACTTTCAGTTCTTAGTAGACATTTTCTGGGCAGATTTGCCAACTCATGATTCCAAAATCCTGTTTTGAAGCCATCCTGTTAGCTACTAGGAAGGATGTCACTGCAAATGTGACTTGCACCATCACATCAACTTGTGCAATCCAGATTCAGGGTGACGGTGTGAACTTCTAAATGTGAACAGTGACAAGGTCAGACGATTTACCCCTCAAGATTCTTAGTGTAACTCAAGATTCAACACTTCGTAGTTTAGATCACAATGTCCCTTCAGATCTTTTCTCCCAATAACAAAGATCTCACTCTCACGCCATCAAGTCTGTTTATTCTGATTAAATAGAACTCTAAATCCAAAATCACTCATGTCATGATTTAAACGAGTTCTCAGATCCATATCTTCCTAACAACAGCAACACTGCAGTGCAGATCTCTTGAAGTAGACTGCAATAACTTTACAATGCCAAATAGTCACATGCAGTCCATCTTCTGATCCATGACCACAAGCTGCTGCATTGCCCCTGACAATGTACTTTCAACATCAGAATATGACGGCAGTTAGAATATAATGCCAGATTTAAATAAAACAATTTGACGTTGTCATGCTTTTCATAACAAATAAATTACAATTTGTGCTGCAGTCATGCAGCCAAGAATGAAACTAATTACATACTTATCTGCAGAACTACAGTACTTGGCAGATGCCTTTATGGAAATCTTTGGTACATGAAGCCTTGCAAGGAGAGCGGTGAATGTTTCTGTGTCAGATGCATTAATTAAGAGTCCGAGAAATCTGTTCACCTACAATGTGGTGCAGAGGTGGCAAGGGATACACACCAGTTGCAATATTCCTGCTACCTGAATAATTTAATCATCCTGACATACAGTTATGAGCTGAAAATGTGTTGCTGGAAAAGTGCAGCAAGTCAGGCAGCATCCAAGGAGCAGGAGAATCGACGTTTCGGGCATGCGCCCTTCTTCAGGAATGATACAGTTATGATACTTGCACAACTCATTGGCTCTACAGAGGATATATATATCACAGATCTGTAATGCCACTTAAAACAAATGGTGCATACTAAATAGGAGGTATAATTTGCCTATAGCAATATTTTATCAGCAGAAAGATGGCTGAAGAAAGTAATGAGAGAGCAGCAAAGCCTGGTATAGGCTGTGGTCTTCCTATACCTCTCAGAAATTGGAAAGACATCCTTGTGTCAAGTTATTGATAGAGGGAAGAGGTTAAGAAATTGCAAGAACATCCAGCACATGGTTGCAATGTCAGAAGCAATTGATTGATTTCACTAAAGTTGCTAAGACCAGAATATTGCACTCTGCTCAAACCTCCACCATTTTACAGTCTCACTGATCATAAAACGTCATTCCCCTGCTCCTCTTCCCAGTCCTATACTTACAGCACCACATTTTACCAGAATCCTAACTCACACCGACTAACTTTGTGCTGAGCAGCCTGCCAAGGAAATTGCACATAAAAGGGCAGAATTGTCCCAGGCCTGAAAAATGTGGGCCTTTGGTGAGGAATGTGGAAGAATGGTGTGAGAAGTCAAGCAAGGCCTTTCTCGATGCCAATGAATTGCATTTTCCGAGTTCTTGACATTTGTGAGCAGCAAGAGGTTTATTACCGTGATTATCACTCCAGGTCCCTGTCTACAAAGTGAGACACCAATTTCCCTTTATCTGTCATAGTTGCAGTAAATGCCATGAACTGTGCCATTTGGCACTGGACTGAGTTCTTTATCAGTCACATAATGCCCTTTTAAAGGAAGTGCCAATGCCAGGGATCCCAGGACATACAGCAGTGGAGAGTATTTCTGGATACAGTGAGTGGGAGAATCGGGCTGGCATGAGACATTGGGGCAGGGTAGGCAGTTAAGGAAGAACATCTGGAATGATAGCACGAGAAAACATGCTAGGCTAGCGGGAGAGAAACCACTCAGCCAATCTCAATGAAAATGACACTTTGTCAAAATGTGGCAAGATTACAGAGCATGTAGGAGTCCAGCTGCAATTTTTCTCAAGCTTTTTACATGGAATGTTACAACACAACAAGCAGCTACACAGCAGAACGGGTCTACAGTGGATTTTATGCTCCCCATGCCCTTACGTGACTGCATCATCCTTCATCACAGTCCTTCCCTGATACTTGCGCACTCACCACTATTACATTGGCTAACCTGACAGGGAGATTACACACAATGCTAGATGGGACTGCAACTCACATCATTTATAAAAATGTTCATATTATGCCATGCATAGAAGCTATTCAGTACAAACTCCTATGATAATAGTCAGTTTCATCAATAGCACAGCTGAAAATGCCATGATGCTGGCAGAGGTGGGTATTTGTTTTGGGCCAAGATCAACAGAAACCTCCAAAGCAGCACAGCATTTTTACATTTAAAAGGACAAAACATCTGGTTTTACCTTTGAGCTTGGGGTCCACTATTCAATATGATCCTGGCTAATCTTCTCCCTAAACAACAGTTTCCACCTGTTGCCCATGGCCCTTGTTTCCTCGTGAGCCCCAAAGCCCTGTTGATCAGTCATGAAAATATCCCACCATGTAGCACCCATGTCTCTGCCGGATAGACAACTCCAAATATTTACAAACCTCTCAAAGACATCTTCTTTTCTCATCTCAGTCCTAAATGATTTGACAGTTCAATTTTCATATTGCAACTCTAGGTGTAGCGAGGCATTTTCACCAGGATAATTATGTTGATTTTTGCAAGAGAGACCTTTCTTAGAATGGCAGTCTGCTGGCTCTCCTACTGAACACTCTGCCACTTCCCTTGTAGGTTTCACACAACCAGCAGAGTTGCTCTGATCCATGCTGAGATGCTGTCAGTCTGCAGCCTGGATTCCCGAGACCAGAATCACACAATTTCAACCATCACATCCAAGTGAAGTGTCTTCAACAGAATTTCAGCAGCCTTCCACTTCCAAAGCTGTAGCCACATGCGTCATACATTACAGAGGCACTAGGGTAAGGAACAGAGCACATACAAGTACAAGAGTGATTCTCAATTACTTCTGTTGGCTAATAGAAATGTAACTGAGTTGATAATGAATCATATTTTTGTTCTAGTTTAGAATTGGTCTTTATCTTTGTAATGAACAGAAGGCAAGATGTATCTACCCAAACTGAAGGACTGCCACTAAATAATGATTATAAGGAAATTGATGAGGACTGTGGATTGTTGATGCATTGAGCATAGAAGTGTTGATTTAGGTGAAATTGTCCTTAATAAGCTACTCTCTGAATTGAGCTCTGGCATGGAAGACCACTGACAGTTACTGAGTTTCTTTTAATTGATGAACATATGGAAGGCAATAGGGGATTCAGCATATGTCACATGAGCAAAAGCTCTCTTGGCTTGCTTCGCTTTGTCCACAGGAAGGGGAAGGAGATGTAGTTATTTCTTCTGTATATGGGCCTTGGTGATCTCCCTAATTTGTCGACGTTCTGTGAACTGGAATGGTGTCGCAGCCCCAAAAGGCAGTCTTCTTTTAATGACAATCTTCTTTATGAAATACAAAAAGATGCTGCCTGAATATGGAGAACCTCCTCATCTCTGCTGCTCCTCAAAGACAGACCTATGAGATAGCCCTGACTACAGTCAAACTACTTGAGAAAAAAAGGATGTGGTACAACTGAATTTCCTGGCCAGAGTGTTAGTAACAGCTAACAAGCCACATGGCATCATGTGACATCATCTCCTTTAAAGCTAGTCATGGAGTCTCCTTAAATTCAACTGGGGATCTATTTAATTTTATTAAGTTGCTGTCTTGTTATTGCCACAAAATCAAACACAAGGAAGAATTTAGATTTTGTTTTCAAATTAATCTCAAGGAAGACTTCTATTACCTTGCACAAATAGATTCAGGTCAATATCACTAACTTTTATCAATCTATGTCAATCAGCTTTAAAATGAATCATGAAAATGAGGGAATGTCATCTATTTTTACAAACCTAATGTCTACACTGTTAGTAAGGTGCCACTGCATGGAGGTATACTAACTGAGGGTTTGTTGTTTTAGACCGTTCAGCAATTCTCTAAAAGTAGCTTTAAATTTCAACTGCGACAGTCAGTGTTCTGAAGTCCCGCATTGCCATGCTCCTTAGCAACCTTGTATCCTAGCAACTGAAACAAAGTATGAACAGGCCTAACTGCAATACTTGTCAGCAAGATAAGTTCCTTTCATCCAGTCAGTATCTGTTTAAAGGTCTGGTGAAAAGTAACCAATAAAACAAAAGGTCACTTAAAAAGAATGAAGTAAACATAACCATAACGTGACAACTACAGCTACTATCAAAGACAACAGATAAACATCTGCCCGAGACTTTTCGGTGTGCAGTACTTACAACTATGGATTCTACCTGAAAATGTAGCTGATTTCTTTTTGTTCAGTTTGGCAGCCCAAATAGTGACAATTTCACAATTTCATTCTTATGGAACATACCTTGCCCAACAATGCCCCATTTTATTATAGAATCAAAATTAAACATGATTCTGCAGTGATAATTTCTGTAAGTTTCGTTACTGGTCCTGACTTGCCATTTAAAATGCTGCAAATGCCTGCAACACAATGGGACAATCGGTGACACAAAGGGGTACATCAGCTATAAAAGGTAATAATATCCCTAAAAGCTCAACTGGCAACAGAACAGCCTAAAGTGGCAATCAGCTATTCAAATAAGGAAAGCTCAAATTTGATTTCAGGTCTTGTTAATCTCAGCCAGGCCAGTGGAAGTGCTGATGTTACCATACGTTAGGTAAGGAAGGGCAAAATGGCTACAGGAATTTTTCTCATCTCCTCCAGTAGTTTGTTGATATAGGTGTTTGCTCATGAGCAAGCCACAGGAGGTCAATGAGCACTATCAAATCCTTATCTCAATTTGTGCCATCGAGAAAGGAAGAAAGAGCAATGTCTTCTTAAATATTGCCCTTATGGAATTGGATCAAAGGGCAAAAGGTGTAACTGGTTAAGGAGGAGACAGTAAATACTTTTCACATGTCGTTGTATTGTGTATAATCCCTGTCCCCAATGTTTCACAGCAATGAAAATACCACAGAAAGGAAATGTCGCTAATTGTCTAGCATATAGAAGTACAGTTCTTAAAATGATAGGATCCAATCTGAAGATTCAATTATTACAAAATACAATATGCCATCCTCTTCTTAAAAGCTTCATGTGAAAAAACATTGAAACCAGCAAATAGTAAGGTACAAATAAACAGGAATAAAATCATTCTTACTGACAACCTCCTTTTAAATATTCATAATTTATAACAGCATTTGAGGTTCAGACAATCAGCAGCTATATTGAAATCTGAAGTTTACAAATTCCCAACATTCAGAAATTCAAAGACAACTTTCAAATAACTTTTCCCTTTAGTAATCCCTGAGCCAGAATTTATGGTTGGTCCAAGTGCGTGATGCTCTCTGCTAAGAGCACTAACCTGTAATATTTACCCTTTTATTCTGATTGGAACTTCAGGATCAAGTGCATTGCTATGTTCACATTACAGGATTAATAACCTGAAATATCAGCATTTAGGCACTCAGTTCAGAAGAATAATAATTTCAGCAAAGCAGGAACATTGTTTATCAGATTATCAAAGGCAGATTTGAGATACATGATTCACTATATAGTTTGCTTTATTACTAAATAATGCAACTTTCTTAGAATGTCAATATCATTCTAAAAAGATGATGTAAATGTATTGCACAAAGGTGAAATTGCACCTCAATTCCATGACTTTTGCGAAATCTGCTACATAAGGTATTAAAGGAGATTATACTGAAAACTTGTCTGATACAGTGCCTGGTATGTTTTTTATCCTATCAACATTTTGATACAGTGATACTAGAAAGCTAATGCTGGTACCAGGATTTCAAAATAAATGCACATTACTTACTTACCTGACAACCACATTGCCTCAGCTCATTAACCCACACTTACAAGCAGATCAATACAAAGAACAAAGAATAAAGAAAATTTACAGCCCAGGAACAGGCCCTTGGCCCTCCAAGCCTGAGCCGATCCAAATGTACTGTCTAAACCTGTCGGTCAATTCCTAAGCATCTGTATCCCTCTGCTCGCCACCTACTCATGCATTTGTCCAGACGCATCTTAAATGAATCTACCGTGCCTGCCTCTACCACCTCCAAATGCCCACCACCCTCTGTGTGAAGTACTTACCGCGTGTATCCCCCTTAAACCTTCCACCTCTCACCTTGAAAGCGTGACCTCTCGTTATTGAATCCTTCACCCTGGGAAAAAGCTTGTCTCTATCCACCCTGTCTATACCCTTCATGATTTTGTAAACCTCAATCAGGTTCCCCCCTTAATCTCCTTTTTTCTAATGAAAATAAACCTAACCTACTCAACCTCTCTTCATAGCTAGCACTTTCCATACCAGGCAACATCCTCGTAAACTTTCTCTGCATCTTCTCCAAAGCGTCCACATCCTTTCGGCAACGTGGCGACCAGAACTGTACACAGTATTCTAAATGCGGCCGAACCAACGCCTTGTATAATTTTAACATGACTTGCTAGCTCTTATACTCAATACCCCGTCCAATGAAGGCAAGCATACTATATGACCACTCTATCCACCTGTGCAGCAACCTTCAGGGTACAATGGACCTGCACTCCCAGATCTCTCTGCCCATCAACTTTTCCCAAGGCTCTTCCGTTCATCGTATAATTCGTTCTAGAATTAGTCTTGTCTAAATGCATCACCTCACAGTTGTCTGGATTGAAAACCATCTGCCAATTTTCTGCCCAACTCTCCAGTCTATCTATATCCTCCTGTATTCTCTGACAGTCCCTTATTCTTTCTGCTACTCCACCAATCTTCGTGTCATCTGCAAACTTGCTGATCATACCAACAGTACCCTCTTCCAGATCATTTATGTATATTACAAACAACAGTGTCCCCAACACTGACCCCTGTGGAACACCACTGCTCACCTTTCTCCATTTCGAATACTTCTCCAATACTTATTCCTCATACATTCATTCATGGGATGTGGGTGTCCCTGACTACGATAGCATTTACTACCGTTCCTAATTAGCCTTAAGTAGTTGGTGCTGAAGCTGCCTTCATGAATGCTGTAGTTCATATGGCACAGGGACAACCACATGCTGATAGGGTGGGAGATGCAGGATTTTAACCCAACGACAGTGAATGAACAGCAATATGATTCCAAGTCAGGATAGTATGACTCATGACAGAAGACCGGTGATCCCATGCATCTGCTGCCCTTGTCTTTTGTGGTGTTAGAGGTCATAGGTTTGGAAAGTGCTGTTGAAGGAGACTTGGCAATTTGATGCAGTGAGTTATGTAGATGGTACACACTGCTGTCAGTAGTGGAGTGAGTGAATATTTAAGATGGCAGGTTTTTGGTGAGATATGGTGGTACAACGACTGTGCTAATAATCCAGAGAAATAGACTTGTGTCCTGGGAACCTGGGTTCAAATCTCATCACAGCAGAAAATGGAATTGAAGTGCAACTAATAGATCCTGAATAACAGGATTCCCTGCCTCTGATCTGCTCTTGTAACCACAGTTATTTATATTTTTTTCTTTCATGGGATGTGGGCATCATTGTCAAGGTAAGTAGTTAATGCCCATCACTACTCCCTTTTGAAATAAATGATTTATGAGGTAATTATGGAGTCAATCACATTGCTGTGGGTCTGGAGTAGGCTAAACCAGGTAAGGATGGCAGCTTTCCTTCCCAAAGGGACATTAGTAAACCAAATTGTATTATATGATAATTGATAAAGTTGTTGTAGCTAACATGGAGATAGCTTCATATGCTAGATTTATGAATTAATTGACAACAACTATCAACATCCTGGGGTGAGATGATGACTAGAAATTGAACTGGACTAGCCATATAAATACTGCGCAAAAGGAGCAGGACAGAGCTAGAAATACAGAATTCACCTCCTAACTCCTCAAAGCTTGTCCACTATCTACAAGAGGTAAAAACAATGACTGCAGATGCTGGAAACCAGATTCTGGATTAGTGGTGCTGGAAGAGCACAGCAGTTCAGGCAGCATCCAAGGAGCTTCGAAATCGACGTTTCGGGCAAAAGGCCTTCATCAGGAATTGAAGGCCTTTTGCCTGAAACGTCGATTTCGAAGCTCCTTGGATGCTGCCTGAACTGCTGTGCTCTTCCAGCACCACTAATCCACTATCTACAAGACACAAGTCAGGAGTGTGATGGAATATTCTCTACTTGTCTGGATGAGTGCAGCTCCAACAACACTCAAGAAGATCGACACCATCACAAACATCCACTCCAACACCTATGCTCATTAGTAGTAGTGCCTAGATGCAAAAGTTCACCAAGGCTCCTGACAGTGCCTTCCAATCTCACAACTAAACTGTCAAGAAGGACAGGTACAGCAAACACATGGAAACGTCACCACCTGTAAGTTCCCCTTCTGGCCACTCATAGTCCTGACTTGGAAGTATATTGTTGTTCCTTCAGTATTGCTGGGTCAATATCCTGGAATTCCTTCCCTAACAGCATTGCAGATGTATCTACACCAAAAGGACTGCAACGGCTTAAGAAGGCAACTCACCACCATTTTCCCAAGGGCGACGGTAATAGAAATGGGCAGTCTTAGTGGCAAAGTGAAGTTGGTCAGAAAGTCATTTCTGTGTAAAATTGAATACTAAGTTTGTATGCAGTCTGGTTCAATCCCAAACAATTATTAGGGAGAGGAGTTGTGGCTAGGGAAAGGTGTTCTTTAAATCCATGCATAGGATGTGTGGTGTTGCTGGCCAGGCCAGTATTTATTGCCCATCAGGAGACGATGGTGAGCTGCCTTCTTGAACCACCGCAGTCTACTTGTTGGAGGTAAACCCACAAAGCTGATGGTGGGGACAGGAAACATTCTCAATATTTAGGTGAAGGTAATTTCTACTCATTCAATGCAGAAAGCTTGACAAGAGGCGTCACAAATCTGTGACAGTGAATGGGTTAAGTGAGGTGAAGCTATGTTTCATTAGTATACACATAGAACCCAATATTGTGTTTTTCATAATGTCACTGTGGGACAACATTGTCGAATAGAAAAAACTCAAATATAAATCCTTGCTGGAACTCTGGAGATATTAATATAGGAAGGAAAGAGAAACCAATAAGGCAATTGGAAAGGTACGTACGGAACTAGGCAATGGTAGACCAGCCAACTGCACTATAGCATAGAGTCATTGCAGGAGACAACAATGACAGAGGTTGCAGATAGGTGCAAGAAAGACAGTTTACTAGAATCCCAGTCACAGTGTGTCATTTGTGACTTTGGTAAAGGCTGTGACATGGACGAAAAGATGGTTAGAGCAATTCAATAACAATTGTGATAAAGATGGACAAAGAGTTTGGAGGAGACGGCATGTTTATCGATTTGATAAGAGAAATTGGATGTGGCATGATTATTTATAAATGGCAGAGGTGTTAAAGGGCACTTTCTTTGAGGAAAGATGATGATAGTGGACCTGAAGAGGAGAAAAGAAGACTGTTAATTATATCATCCAAGTTGAGGAACAAGGGGGAAGTTGGGTAGTCAGTAATTTAACAGGATAGGGTTGACAGAACAGGAAGATCAATTTACAATGACACAGGATGATGGGATGACATTGCTCAAGGCCTTTCACTGAATTATTTGCTATTCTGCAAATCATTACCACATATCATTAGGCAGAGACTGAAAGTTTCTCATAGAAACAGAGGAAATAATTGAGAATAAAATGGCAGTAATCTACAAGCAGCTGCTTCCTTTAAAGAAGAATGTGCACAAGTTGCCTTTCCTTAGTCATCCAGCACAATTTGTCTGGTTTGAAACTCAGCTGCAAGCAACAGTGTAGAGCAAGTATTTGATAGAAAATAAATTCTGCCCTCACCTTAAGCAATTTAATGAGTGACTGTGGCCAGTGTAGAAAGACTTACATACTTCCCTCCATCAACCAAAATCCATTCTATGAATGAACTTGGTCTCTTTACTACAATGCATTGAAAGTCATTAAAATACTGGTCTATAATTCTGCAATTATGGAAAGGCAGCACATTTTAATAAATATCGTGGCTTTCTGCAGGACTCAGTAAAGGACGACTTGATTAATTACATAGACTGGGGCAGTGTGTTTTTAGAGAAACCCAATGAATTTTATTGTGGAAATGCTGCAGAAATGAATGAAAAGGAAGCTGGAAGGCAGCACATTATTAGTTGCATGCAATTTTATGAAGGGTCATGAAAGATTAGAGAATCCAATGTATCTATGGATACTGGCAACTACAGCGACTGTGTGAACAGTGAAGGAGGAGAATGTTGTCTGGATATTATTTCAAGGACAACATGGAAACAACCTTACTCACTATAATTCAGCACAGAGCAGGAACTTAAATCAAGCAGTTCTGAAAATCACACACAATTAGAAGGCAAGAGAACTGCTTTTGCCTATCTATCTCAGTTCACCACTTAATTTGTTCCCAAAGGTCAAAACAGTGCATAGGTTCTGCATACATTATTTTCACATTGAATTATTTAATCACAGAGTAGTTCCAATTATTGTAAAATAACAGGGACATTTACAGTTAATCTACATATCTTCATTTTTATTTTGTACCCTATTGTTTAGCAGATTCTTGGAAATCACTCATATTTCATTATGTTAAGATTTTCTTGGCATACAATTTGGGAAGCTGCAATAGTCCAAACTACCAGAACACATACGCTAAATTAACTTAGTACTAAAATTAATTTCATTTTGCAAAATATCTTGCATTGAGAATCAAGCTCAATTCTAATGTATTGGACAATAGTGATCCTACAGCTGGCACTCATATTTTTAAGTTTCAATTTCAACTTGGATCACCCACCGTGGTATAAACCTGAGCTCAAAATTCAGATCTCCAACCTTTCTTCAAAAAGATATTCAGAAATGGACTTCTCCTAGACAGTCATATTAATCTCTGTATACTGCTCAATTTCATATTCTTGGAGACAAATAAAAATCAACAGCACCTGAGGAAATGACAATGCTAGTTATTTCCCAAAACGGTTCTGTTCAGCATGAGGATGTGAATGAAAGTACCATTCAAATTGTATTCCCTATCATGCTAATATGTCAGAGTGGTAGCACCTGTTAAGCGTTCTGGAGCATGGTCATTTTGGTGTACAAGTTTGAGCCTCATATTTCACTGCAAGTGGTTTTTCTGACTGGTTATTCCCAGATTGTCTCCTTTCCCATTTCATGTGGGTTTTATCAAAATGGACACATTATGCACAACTCTATAGGCTTGTTTAATGACTGAGAGTAATGGTCATGTGCCCTCTTCTCCCATCTATTTTCCCAACCTTTTATCTGTTACTCTTCCTCCCTCTTCCATGACCACATCCAGCTTTCTGCTGTCCCTTTAAAGCTTCATACATCACCTCATCTCGATTTCCTGTTTGAAAGAATACCATAGGCAATTAGCTAATGTTCCTTCATAAAAAGTAAAGTCTGTGGAGTTTAGGCATGCTTAGCACTCCCTGTTTCTCTACAGGATGAGACCCTGACTGAACCCAGAAACTTCACTGGAAGAAGGAAGAGGGGAGGCTGGGTCACTCCAGAGCAAATCGAAGGCTTCTATCAGATAGGAAACAGTACTCCTCATGTTCCACACCACTTTCAATGTCCAATAATTGTGGCAAGTGCAGAAAATCTACCACCACTAGCAACACCGCAATGCAGAAGCAGGCAAATTGAAAACAAAGTGGATGAAAAAATGTTTAAGTGACTGGCAGGTTCTAGAAATAAGGTTTTGAAAAAGGTTGGATCAAGCCTCTGGTTACAAAAGGTCTGGCCTCATTGAAATAGCTGGAATTTCAAAAAGTAGGACCACCGTTCAAAACATATTGGTGGATTGACACCAGTTTTAAATGTAAACTGAGCTCAAAGTGCTGCAGAATTTCTTCACCCCAATCATTTATATCCTTCTGAACAGCAAAGTCAAACTGATGTTGATTTCCTGGGTAATGTCATTCACCTTGGGCAACCATGATTTTAATATCTAAATTAGAAAATACTTATGATGACAGGACCAATATTTAGTTCAAATTCTAATCTATGTTCTAATCTATAACTATAATCTAATTCCAGATTATTCCAAAAATGCATTTCTTACTTCTAGTCGAAATAATTACATAATGTCAGCCAATATTTACAGGAGTTTCAGCTAATACCAATACAATTTTTGTAAGACTTAAACAAATTCGCAAATGCACTTGAAAGCACATCATTCAGAGAATTCAATCCATGCTCTTAACGATATCTAGATAACAAGTCACCGATTTCTTTGCCTTACTTTGTGCTTATCAATATGCACCAGGTGGTTTATAGAATAAAGCAGATTCCATCAAATGTTCTTCCCTAAGCTGCTTACGGTAATCTAATTATTCTGAGTTGAGAGGATACTCACAAAGTAATCACTTAGTTTTCCTTTTGCTTTTTCATACAATTGGCTCTGGAATCAGAAATGCATTCCCTACTTAAGCATTTTTCTCTGGTCTGACCTCATTACAGCGTTGATCCAAAAATGGGCACAACAGCTGAATTACAACAGCGAGCTACAAATGATTTCTTTCACTTTCGAGGCAGCATTTCACTCAGTGTGTCACCAGAGACCTAAGTCAGTGAGAATTGGGGTAAATTCACCAGTGGCTGGAGTCAGGCCTGGAATAAAGGGGGATGGTTGTGGCTTTTAGAAGCCAGTGGATGTGCTGCTGAAGAAGCCAGTTGCCGCCGTGCACTTTGTACATATTCACAGTTTGCCGTTGAAGAGGGCATACGCAGAGGTACACAGTTCAGCAACAGGCCCTTTGGTCCAACTCATTCATGCCAACCAGGTTTTCTCAACTGAACTAGTCCCACTTGCTTCCGTTTGGCCCATATCCCTCTAAATCTTTCCTATTCATGTACCTGTCCAAATTAAGTGTATCTGCCTCCACCATTTCCTCTATCAGCTCATTCCATATAAGTACCACCCTCTGTGCGAAAAAGTTGTCCCTCAGGTCCCTGTTAAATCTTTCCTCTCTCACTTTAAGCCGATGCCCTCTAGTTTTGGACTCCCTACCCTGGGGAAAACATTTTGGCTATTCACCTTATCTATGCCCCTCATGATTTTATAAACCTCTATAAAGGTCACCCCCTCAGCCTCCTAGGCTCCAGGAAAAAAAGACCAGCCTTTCCAGCATCTCCTTATAAATCAAACCTTACAATCTCAGTAACATCCTTGTTAGTCTTTTTTGCATGCTTTCCAGTTTAATAACTTCCTTCCTATAGCAGGGCAACCAGTATACAGTACTCCAAATGTGACCTTACAACCCAATACAGCTGTAACATGATGTCCAAACTCCAGTACTCAATGCTCTGACCAATGAAGGCAAACGTACCAAACACCTTCTTCAGCACCTATGAACCTGCACCCTTAGGTCTCTCTGTCCGACAACACTCTCCAGGGCCCTACTATTAACTGAGTAAGTCCTGTCCTGGTCTGTCTTACCAAAATGCAACATCTTGCAATTTTTAAAATTATCCATCTGCCATTCCTCTGCACCCTAGACCAGTTGACCCAGATCCCATTGTACTTTTAGATAACCTGCTTCACTGTCCACTATGCCACTAATCTTAATGTCATCCACAAACTTAGTATGCTTCCTGCATTCTCATCCAAATCATTTATATAAATGACAAACAACAATGGTCTCATCACAGATCCTTGTAGCACACCACTAGTCACAGGCCTCCAGTCTGAACAACAACCGTCTACCACCACCCTCTGTCTCCTACTGTCAAGCCAATTTTCTAATTAACTGGCTGGCTCTCCTGGATCCCATGTGATCTATCCTTACTAACCAGTCTACCATGCGGAACTTGTCAAGGGCCTTGCTAAAGTTCAGGTAAACATCTACTACATTGCCCTCATCTATCTTTGTGGTTGCCTCTTCAAACAAACCCAATTGAGTTTGTGATTTCCAACATACAAAGCCATGCTGACTAGAGTTGGTAGATGTTTTATTAGCTTCTAAAAGAAGGAATGGACACAGCACAAGAATTTTTTGATATAGAGGCTTGTTAAATCAAGTAACTCCCCACTTGGAACTGTGATGAAAGCCGAAAACATGATATTTTCCTACTTGCTGTTGAAGACCTATGTGTTTTTTTTAAAAAAGGGAGCTTGGAATTTGACTTTTTGGACAGTTCTTTCAAAGAGTTCTCTATTCCTTTCTCCCACATGCTTATCTAGTATCCCATTAAAAGCATTCTTCATTTTCACTGTGATGGGAAAGTGACACAAAGTGAGTTGCTCTTGTAAAGAGCCAATACAGACAAACCAGGTCAAATGGCCTTCTTTGGCATTGTAACCATTTCGTGATTCTTACTCCCTGTGTCCATCAGTTCCACATTCTCATCATCTCATGCGCCAAAGCAATTTCTTCTGAATTCCCGACTGGATTTCTTACCTATGAAGTTATATATTTTGTCTTCATTAAGTTTTACATTTGGACGGCCCTTGACTCTTGCAATAACCTGAGCTTAATGATGTCAGCTGAAGCAAGTGATAACCTCTTTTTGCCTGTAGTTTCTGGCTTCTCATTGGATGGAAAATTTCACAGAATACCCAAAGCATCATTTTTTCAGTTGGAGTGTATATTCCCTGAAAGAGTAAATGAATTATAAAAGCACGTGATGTTTCAGACAGAAACCAAAAGCAAACTGTCCTCTGTTTTACTTCGGAGATAAAACCGAGCTTGGAAAAACAGCACAATGGGAATGATTAAACCACTAGTTTTCTGTTTCTTTAAAGAACTGATTGCTCACAAGTTCTTCCATATAATTAGCAAAAGTTGGAGACAACCTACATTGATAAAAGAATGCTTAACACCAAAATTCTTCCCAAGACAGTTATTGCTAAGCAAAACATAACAATGTCATATACATAGTGCAGAGGGCCAAAGGCTTGGTCAGTGGGAGGTTTAAGGAGCATCCTAAGAAAAGGGAGTAGAGATTTGAGAAGGACTTACACAGTTTTGCCACCTTGATAGGATGAAGACATAGACACCAATGGCGGACCAACTAAAATCAGGGACACTTAACAGATCAGAATTATATGAAAACAGTTATCTCAGAACCTGTGGGCTGCAGATGACAGATTAGGCGGGGGAAGGGGGAAAGGATAAGGTCATGGAGGGAGCAAGAGCAAAGGATGAAAATTTTGAAATTAAGGCTGTTTAACTGGGAACCAATGTAGGTCAGCAGGCATGAGTGAGGAATGAAACATTCATACTGAGTGTTCCGATGGTAAAATGCAGGACGCCTGCTAGTAATGTGTTTTAATAGTTAATTCTAGAGGTAACAAACACGTGGATGAGATTTTCAGCAGCAGAGAGCTGAGACAAGGGCAGACTAAGGGGTTGTTACGGTGGAAATGTTTTTTTTTAATGTTGAGACAAATATGTTGAGAAATTCAATTCAGGTCAAATATGACACCAAGTTTATAAACTGAGATTAGCCTCAGACAACTGCCAGGGTGAAGGATGCGATTGGTAGTTAGAGAATGGTTTAAAGCAGGGACTGAAAGCAATTACTTTAGTCTCCCCAGTATTTAAATGTAGGTAATTTCTGCACATCCAGTACTGAACATCTGACCAGCAGTTTAATAATTCAACAGTCATGAAAGAGTCAAGAGGAATAGTGGTGAAGTAAAGCTGGGTACTGTCAGTCTACTTGTACAAACTAATACTATATCTTTAGATGACGTTACCAAAGACTGTATGGTAATGAGGTATAGGAGCAGTAGGAGAAGTCATTGCAAAAGATACTCTAGCTATGTGTAAACGTAAGTGCAAGACAAACAATGGTTAACAAACTCTCACTCACAAATGGATTACAAATACAACTTTAATGAATATTTTTGATATATTTAGTGACTTGTTTTAAACTCACATGGAACAGTCCAACAAAGATGGCTACTAGAATCATGTGACCAGACTTAGTAGTAATCTTCTAAAAACTTCCCAGAAGTCAAAATCAGCCAATCAGCATCTCAAATACCTAGTGATGGAGTCAAAATGCTAACTATTGTGTTATAAATTGCTACAGAAAGGAGCATCTGTAAAAGAATTATAGGTTATCCCTATTTTGTAAGATGACGTTAACAGCTCCACTCAATTTAAGGTGCACTGTAGATAGGTGATTATTTGCAATGCAAGCTTTTGTCTTGATGCTAACTGTTTCCTCACTTCACTGAACACTCACCACCTAAAAAGGTTTGGTCACATGACTGACACTGTGCTTAATCCAACTGCCTCATAATTACACAATTTTGAAATAGCTATCCGTTAGCTCTTTCATAAAATATCCACTGATGATATCAAAACCCCTAACTCCAAACTATAAAGGAAAAGCCTCTAGCCTCTGAAGTCCAGTGAGAAAAATTTCAAATTTTGCTCTCTAATCAACTTTCTTTTGTAAAATCAGCAAATCAGTAATTACATTTTAGAAATATTCTTCAGAAGTTCTTCAAAGAAATTTTAAAGAGAAGAAACTGACCACAATTCTTGAACAGCCAACTATCCTTAAAGGGATTGCAGACTGCTGACTCCAGTTTGGACTTTCAGAATTCATCTTAAAAGGAAAGACTCTGATAAACAGGTGTCCCTCAGTTGTTACTAACTGAATTATCTATTAATCTACTTTGATTGGCTATGTTCCTGCATGTTTGTGTGTCTGTGTTGCAAAATATTCATCACTGGCACCCCCAATATGGGAAACAGAAACTCCTATTTCTTGTATAGCTTTACAATAGTGTAGTGAAGTCTTTACAAAGTCAGAGTTCAGAGGGGCATTGGGGAAATGCACCACTACTGTTTAAAAAATGGAAGAAAATTAAATTGGAACCTTGTTATGGACAGGTGGTGAGAAAAGGGAGAGAAAAACTGTCCACAACAGAATTCAAAAGCTTCCAACCATATACATTATATATAAAATTCCAAGATTTAATTGTGTTGTTTTTGGTTGTGTTGAGGGAGGCAAGTGGTCACAGAACAGGGAGAGCTCTTGTTCTTCTTCAAATACAGCAAGAAGGATATGGACATGGAACTGACTGACCCTCAGGTTATTATCCAAAATTACCTCTAACGTTCCAACAATGAGCCTGATTCTAAAACTCTCCAATTCACCGATACTTCCAATCTGAGGATACACTTTACTTGCAGATTGGAAGTGTTTAAAATGTATTCTGATACAAAATCCCATATTGAACCAAAATAAACAGATTAAAACAAAGAACATTGCCACACTTTTCAAATGAAATGAAGTACCAGTCAAGCAGACCATTCATTCTAACTCCGGCCATTTTTACAATTGCTTCACCTTGATCAGTGTTCACTGATGACAGCAAAATGCTGAGCTCCAGTTCCAACCCCGACCACTAATACCTTGGGGGTTGCCATTGACCTGAAACTCAGCTTGACCAGTCACAACAGAGCTGCGTGTATTACAGTAGGTCAGAGGCTAGGTATTCCCATGTTGCATGTCTCATCTTCTGACTTCTCCATCACCGACTAATAACAGCAGAAATATGATGGAATAAACTTCATTCGACTGGAAGGGTTCAGCTGCAACAGCATTCAAGCTCAATACCATGAGGAATAACAGTCTGCTTGACTGGCAGCTTACTTATTTGTTTAAATATCCACCCACTCTATGCTGCATTATAGACATAAATTACTCAGCAGGACAGGTATATTTCAAATTCAATTAAACATTTCAAAATGTTAACTCTGTTTCACTCTACACTGATGCTTCCTGTCAAGACTGTGGTACTGAAAAAGCACAGCAGGTCAGGCAGCATCCGAGGAGCAGAAAAATTGATGTTTTGGGCATAAACCCTTCATCAGGAACGCTTCCTGGTCCACTGAGCATCTCTTTTATTTTCCTTCTAGTTTTCATATTTTTAATCTCCACACTATTTTGTTTTTGTACAGTGGCTGCATTGTGAACTACTTACAAGGCAATTACAGCAACTCACTCAGCAGCTGCCAAATCTATAACCTCTACTACCTTGAAGATTGAGGGTAACAAATAATTGGAAATAACATCACCTCCAACAAAATAAAATTCCTGACGTGACCATAAACTCTGTTCTTCAATTGTGGTTAGGTGAAAGTTCAGGGCTCCCTCTTTAAAAAAAACTGAAACTCTTGCACCAGACATACCAAGATGAGCCTCCATTACCTTCTCACATTGAGCATGGATGCACAATAAACATCAGCTTTGCCCTTTATATATGATATGCACAGAAGGTAATTTTTTCCATAAATACAGAATAATGTACTAATCAATGTGGAACTGGGAATGGATAAAGAAAGACTATTGTAATCTGCAAGGTGAGAAAGGTGAAAACAGGTGTCAGCTTGAAGGGAAGATGGAGGAGTGCCAACATGAAGGGAGAAACATGGGAATGCGGGGAAAGAGCAGCCATATTGACTTGTCACAAGGTGAAGTATGATGGGGGATAGCAGATGAGTTCCTGCATGAACCTGGTCGAGCGTGTTGAGAAGTACTTCTATATACTGGAAGATGTGAGTAAAGTTCCATCATGTTATGACACAACTTAACAATCTAGAGAACTAGAGAGAAACAACACATATATACAACAGTCCATTCATCTTCCTCCACTGGTGCTTTTCTCTAACTTCTCACAGTTACACTCTGATCGGTTATTATGTTTTTATGAAGCTAGTGTTTATAGGCCATAATTTTTCTGCAACAAATCGGTTTATGTTTTCACAAATTTTAGTCTAATCATCTCTGAAGCAATGTTGAGTCCACCCGGAGCTGTGGTCATGACAAACCTACACCAAAACAAACTTTCACAGAATAATACTAAGCACTACTTTTAATGTGTGATGTGTTTTGAAGTTCTGACAACATACTTTGAAGTTGAACATCCCCTTTATTAATTTTCAGGTTGCAATTTACGTAAGTCCCTGCCCTAGCCAAAGTAATAAAAATAAACTGCACCTAAAACACAAAGGAATTACTCTTAGATAATAAATAGAAAGTAGTTGACCCTTCAGTAGGCCTAACTTAGAAACTGGAGATAGAATGCAGACAACAAAAAGCCAAGTACTTACCAGCTTTAATGTGTACCAGAAACACTGTCATTTGACTTACTCAAAGAACTAGTGAACAGCTCAGTCAACAAACAGTTTCAGCAACCTAATCTTTAAAGAAAGTCATTTCTTGAACATTCATGAGAGAAACTAATAGCCCAAGATAGGCCAGGGATTCCAACCAAATTAACCATTAACATTTTACAATTCTTTATTTTTACTTTCGAATACTGCATTAACCTAGCTTTAGAATAACAACTACTATGTTCGATAAGCTATACATAATGCTGTGATAACAAAAATAGCAGTTGTTTTGCCATTTTGGAAAGTCATCAATTGTATAGATTTACTGTATTCATAATCTGTTTCTTTACAGCCCGAAATATTATTCTAAAGAAATGTAAGAGGTAGAAAAATGTCAAGAACCAAGAAAGATGTTTTTGGGTGCAGTTATAGTGTCATGTCTGGCAACAGGCAACTAATTCTAAGTGTACATCAAGTAAATGAGTGGCAGCATAATCACAATTTGAACCCTTAGCCCAATTACAAGGCAAGAAATCTCCTCAAAGAAGTTTTCTTCTAACTCCAATGACAGAACAGCTTGAGCTGCAAATGTAACACCAAACCTGGAGGATCTGGTGGGAACTTCTAAAACTTTGAGTTATTTTAATTGAAGAGTACATTGTATTATCACCCAATGGTAAAAGTTGAAGATTGAACAAGCACAGCATCTATGCCCATTAATTCTCATTGTTACACCTCAATGCAGTCAAACTGAGCTCAGCTGCAACAGAACAAAGGATTCCTCATCTTGATTAAAAATAGAAGAATGACAATTTTACATTCATATTGCTCTTCTAACATTGTGAAAACATCCAAAAGCCCTGTATAGAAGTATTTTCAAATTAAATCTGACATAAAACCACAAAATGAAGAATTTAGACCAAACTGATCAGAGTTAACATTTAAGGAGCTTCTTAAGGGAGGAAAGAAAAGTAAATAGGTGAAGACAATTAGGGAGGGAATTCCAGGAAGGGCTTCAGCACCTAATGGCATGACTGCCAACAATGGAGTGATTAAAATTATAAATATATCAGAGGAAACAATTGGAAGAGTACAGATATTTTGAAGTGTTGTTGGGCCAGAGGAATTGACAGAGATGGACAAGGCTTGGTTGTGAAGGGATCTATCAAAAGGTGAAATCCAGGTCAACCATGACATCAAGGGGGGTTGTTTACAATCTGATTCAACTTCAGACAGATCCCATGGAGAAGAATGGAGTCAATAGTTAGGAAAGGAGTTTATGAGGGGGAGCAAAGACAATTGCTTTGATCTTACCAATCGTTCATTGGAATAATGTTACTAATCACATACTGGATGGTGGGCAAGCATCTGACAATCATGACACAGTGGTGGAATTGAGAAAGGCAGCAATGGGATTTGGCTGGGTATCACCTGAGTCCAAGTGAAATCAGAGGTGTTTTGGCTTGATATTTAAGGGGGTCAACATATAGATACGCAACAGTAGGGGCTAAGGCAAGATTTGGGTGGAACACTAGAGATAATCGAATGGATTTGGGAATCCCATTGCAAGTGATTCTCAGCTTCAACTAGACCAAGCAAACCTCATAATGGAGAGATTACATAAGAGGAGGATTGCACAATTAACAATGTCAAGATAGTATACAGATTAAGAAGGGTGATGGGGATTAGAAAGCTGTTGTTTTTCTATTCTATTTTCCCCACAGTTACAGACCAGATCAAACCCCCTTCAAATATATCAAGGAGATAGACTAGACCTGACATACCTCACTTAAAGTTTAGATCAGAGTGGTGCTGGAAAAGCACAGCAGGTCAGGCAGCATCCGAGGATCAGGAAAATCGACGTTTTGGGCAAAAGCCTTTCATCAGGAAGTTTTCCTGCTCCTCAGATGCTGCCTGACCTGTTGTGCTTTTCCAGCACCACTCTGATCTAAACTCTGGTTTCCAGCATCTGTAGTCCTCAAGTTTGCCCTTATATCTCATTTAAAGGCAAATGTAAGTTGCTGTGCTCCAGATGTAGGTCAACTGGTGACACTATTCAGCTTTAATCAAAACAACACTGTATTTTAACTGTATACGGTAAGAATAAAAAGAAAAGAAAGAATTGGTATAACTCTATTGGAAAACTTAACAAATAATAAATTTAACTACTAACAGCAACTTATAATAAGATCCTTTAAACACACCTTTAGCAAAGGCATAATCAGTAAAATAGATCGTCTCACATGCCATGCTTCTTAAGTCCAAGAGGAAAAAACACCGAGAGAAAACCCTGGTAGAGAGAGAGATATATGGCAGCTTTGACAGCTAACATCAAGGCTCCAGTGTACTACTATAAACTAAACAAAAACTTAGCTTGGTATCATCAACTGGATTAGTGAAAATAAGAGAGAAGAGTAGGCCATTCAGCCCTTTGAACTTCTTCTGTCATTAAATATCATCATGCCTGACCATGCAACGCTTTGATCCCTTCAGCTCATCTAATAGGAATAACTGCAAATATCGCCGGGTGCAAGTTTAATGCACAGAAATGGGATTGGCCCGCAATTTGAACAAAATACAAACTGAATTTTTTAAAAATCAGAAGCACACGTGGATGCGAGCAAAGCTCCTTTAGTGATTTGATATTTGACAACATTGCGTTGACAAAGGTATCCGTTTGAAGTAACCCGACATAATCCTGTCCAAACGATAAACGCCATGCACCAAGAGCAGGTGCCGGTCCCTGAGACATTAAACAGCAGTCAATACCTGACACCCTCAGCAAGCGGTCAGGGAAACTGGCACAAAACTGTCAACTCACAGAAATAACCCCCTCCCCGGCCCGCATGCTTTACACAACACCCTGTCCTTAGAAATCTCGTTATGTTTGTCCGTGAAGGGATTTCACCCTGTGTCAATATTGTGTGTGGAACCAAAACATGCGAAGTCACTAATCATTGTGCTGTGTAGTCAGTGATGCAAAGGCACAGACCATTGTGCTTTCTAATCGGCGTGACCTGTAAATATTGTCAGTAATGTAAAAGGCACTAACCGCTCTCTGTCAGATCACTGCAGCGAAACCAGGTCCAGAATCCGAATCTAGGTTAAAATGCTTCTGATGATAATGTCTTGCAATCATTTCAAAACACTTCCGGGGCAGAACGAATGTAGTCTGTGGATTGAACGCTGCAGCACGGCCAGTGTTTCCATTTCACTGCGTTGGGAGCTTACACCGTGCTCCATCGCCAGCACTTGGCCCCACAGCTCTGCCTGGCTTCTTATTTAAACTTTCTTCGAGTTCCCATTCACTCGTCAGGGCCGTCAGTCCATCTGACTTTGGAGGTCACATTATCATCGCTTGGAGTTACAGACATTGCAAACTCGTTTAAACTACGTTTAGTTGAAGACTGACACTGCACCCAGATAGTCCTTTAACTAAACAGAGTGGATAATTCTTAAGATACACAAACAAAAACTGAAATTGTTGGAAAAGCTCAGCAGGTCTGATGGCATCTGTGGAGAGAAATCAGAGTTAACGTTCCCAGCCGAGTAACCCTTCATCAGAACTCATTCTTAACGCGTTTTTAGTTTGAAATTTTGAAATGAAGCTATAACTAATTCACCCAGGATCTCTCCAGTTTTCTTTACAGCATTCCCCCCCACCGCCACCTTTTAATGCCTGGTTGCTTTTGGAGGTGGTGGGAGGAAGGCTGTAATAAACCAGAACCTCCATGAAGTGCCCCCTGCTTCTGGAAGATTACAGGATTGACACTGACCTGAATTCTGTGGCCAAGGGGCAAAGGTCATCACTGACTCCAATGAAAGCTGCACACTTAGAATTATTTGATAATCAAAAAATTGTAACATGCAGCAATAGTGATAAAAAAAACAAAGAACAAAGAAAGTTATAGCACAGGAACAGGCCATTTGGCCTTCCAAGCCTCACTGATCCAGATCTTCTACCTAAACCTGTCACCTATTTTCCAAGGATCTGTATTCCTCTGCTCCCTGTCTATTCATGTATCTGTCTGGGTACATTTTAAATGACACTGTCATGCCTGCCTTTACCACCTCTACTAACAATGTGTTCCAGGCACTCATCATCCTCTGCATAAAGACCTTTCCTTGCACATCTCCCTTAAATTTTTCCCTTCTTATCTTGAACTCGTGACACCTAGTAATTGAGTTCCCCACTCTGTAAAAAAGCTTCTTGCTATCCATCCTGTCTATCCCTCTCATGATTTTGTAGACATCAATCAGGTCCCCTCTCAACCTCTGTCTTTCTAATGAAAATAATCCTCATCTTCTCAACCTCCCTTCATAGCTATCGCCCTCCATGCCAGGCAACCTTCTGGTGAACCTCCTCTGCACCCTCTTCAAAGCGTCCACACTCTTTGGTAATCTGGCGACCAGAACTGCATTCAGTATTCTAAATGTGGCCGAACCAAAGATCTATACAACTGTAACATGACCTGCTAACTCAATACCCCGTCCAATGAAGGAAGGCATGCCGTATGCCTCTTGACCATTTTATCGACCTGCGTTGCTACCTTCAAGGTACAATGGACCTTAACACCCAGATCTCTCTGTATATCAAATTTCCCCAGGGCTTTTCCACTTACCATGTAATTTACACTTGAACTGGCTTTTCCAAAATGCATCACCTCACATTTGCCCGGATTGAACTCCATCTGCCATTTCTCCGCCCAACTTTCCAATCTATCTATATTTTACTGCATTCTCTGATAGTTCCCTTCACTATCTGCTACTCCACCAATTTTAGTGTCATCTACAAACTTGCTAATCAGACCACCCATAACTTCCTCAAGTTCATTTATATGTATCACAAACAACAGTGGTCCCAATATGGATCCCTGTGGAACACCATTAGTCACAGTTCTCCATTTTGAGAAACTCCCTTCCACTACTACTCACTATTGCCCAGCCAGTTCTCTATCCATCTAGCTAATACACGCGGTTCCCATGTGACTTCACTTTCTCTTATCATGGGAACCTTATCAAACGCCTTACTGAAGTCTACATATATGACATCTACAGCCCTTCCCTCATCAATCAACTTTGTCACTTCCCCAAAGAATTCTAGTAAGTTGGTAAGACATGACCATCCCTGCACAAAACCATGTTGCTTATCACTGATAAGCCCATTTTCTTCCAAATGTAAATAGATCCTATACCTCAGTATCTTCTCCAGCAGCTTCCCTACCACTGACATCAGACTAATCAGTCTATAATTACCCGTATTATCCTTGCTATCCTTTTTTTGTTGAAAAAAAAGATTTAAAATTTTTTACAAAATTACAACATCACTACAAAATAGTGTGACAACTTTATAATATAATGACAATAACAGAAAACAAACTACTACTCTACCCCACAAACCCACTGAGGAGAGAGATTAAAAAGCCTACAAAAACTACAATTCAATAAATAACTAAGAAGAAAAAAATAAACCAAGTTTTACCAAAGTAACTTAAGTTATATTCAGTTAAATTATTATACTCAGCGCAATCCCAACAAAGCTCCCACCAACGGGAGCATTAGTAAGCAAACCTGGATTTGTTCAGGATTCTTCCACCCAGTGGTCCCGGACCACCAGACATAGCTCTCATGACTACACAAAGGCCCTGATCAATATAGCCGACAAGTCTGCATCTATATAATTCAAAAAGGGCTGCCATGTTCTAAAAAACAACTCTGTTTTCTGGTGCCCCATATTCGTAAGGAAGTCCAGGGGGATGTGCTCCATAACTAATCTACATCAGCCCGAAGGTCCCGGGGATTCTCCGACACCCAGCTCATTAGAATGTTCTTCCTCACACAGAATGAAAGAATATTAAACAATTTCTTCCCATGCCATCCAAAGTGGGGAGAATTGGAAGACCAAAGAATCATAGAGTCATAGAGATGTACAGCACGGAAAGAGACCCTTCGGTCCACCTCATCCATGCCGACCAGATATCCCAACCCAATTTAGTCCCACCTGCCAGCACCTGACCCATATCCCTCAAACCCTTCCTATTCATATACCCATCCAGATGCCTTTTAAATGTTGCAATTGTACCAGCGTCCGCCTTCCACTGGCAGCTCATTCCATATACGTGCCACCCTCTGCGTGAAAAAGTTGCCCCTTAGGTCTCTTTTATATTTTTCCCTCTCACCCTAAACCTATGCCCTCTAGTTCTGGACTCCCCCACCCCAGGGAAAAGCCTTTGCCTATTTATCCTATAGAGGAGGGACACCAGATCCAACTTAACCTCAGTTCCCAAAACCTCTTCCAAAACACTCGCTCTGGCATCCCATTACCTACGAAGCTTGTGGCATGACCACGCCTTTGCCTATTTATCCTATAGAGGATGGACACCAGATCCAACTTAACCTCAGTTCCCAAAACCTCTTCCAAAACACTCGCTCTGGCATCCCATTACCTATGAAGCTTGTGGCATGACCACAAGCAATGAGTAAGAGTGCCAACATCTGTTTTACATTTGGAGCACATTGGGGACACTCCTGTCTTAATTTCCGCAAGCCGCTCTGGTGCCAAATGAGCCCTGTGGACTGCCATCAGTTGCATAGCCTGCGTCCTTTTGCAAATCAAAATCTTCTTTACCTTCACCCAAATATCCTCCCATGCCTCTGACAAGATTTCCACCCCCAGTTCCTGAGTCCAGATTCTGCATAACTGCTCAATGTCCTTCGGGACATTACATCCTAACTAGTGATAGAGGGTGCTGACCGAGAGAGCGCCCATAGACCAGAGCACTCTCCTCTCCATATCCGACTTATAGGGACTAACCACCAATGTAGTCTTTGTCTGTGTAAAGTCCCTAACCTGAAAGTAATGAAAGAGGTCACTCCTAGATAGCTCATATTTCTGACTCAGCTGCCCGAAAGACATCATAATCTTTCCGTCAAATAAATCTCCCAAGCAGGAGACTCCTCTAAGCTCCCAGAACTTAAAGCCAGAGTCCATGGAATCCGGCCGGAATCCTAACATTCCCACTATGGGAGTGAAAAGGAAAGTTTTTTGTAAGTTGCCCTTGCCTTGCCGTATCATTCTCCATGCTTTAACTGTGTTAAGGACAAGTGGGTTTCTGCAATGGTCCATAACAGTCCTCACCTTGTCAATTAACAACAAATTGATGAGGGGGCATTTTGTCCTGATGTCCATCCAAATTGACCACAGGGCCTGGCAGGCCCAGTCAGCCACATAGTAAGGAACTCCACTGATATTTCTTAAAGTCCAGAAAATCCAAACCTTCCATCCCCTGGGGAAGCTGCAATTTATCCAGCTTAATAAGAGGCCACCTACGATGCCAGATAAAAGATCCGAGCCAACTGTAAAGCCTCCGTAGTTTTTGCCTAGGCAGCATTAAAGGAAGCATTCACATGGATATCATAAGCGAGGAAGAATGTTCATTTTGACCAGAGCTATTCTACTCAACCAAGATATCGGAAGATCCTCCCAGCACCGAAGGTTCTGCCTTATCTTCTCTAGCAACTGCACAAAATTAGCCTTATATAATGGATAGAAGGCTGGGGTGATAAAAATGCCTAAATACAGGAAGTCTCCCTGTGACCACCTGAAAGGGAAACGTGTTCCATCCCCAAGATCGGAGATTCTAGTGAGGCCCCCTCACAGGCGTGGCCTCCGACTTCATTAAATTAATTTTATACCCTGAGAACAAACCATATAGGTTAATCATGTATTAAACAGGGCACAGATGTCATCAGATCAGTTAAAAAGAGAAGAATGTCATCCGCATAGAGGGTGATCTTATGCCTACCTGATCCTACCTCCGGGGCATTTATGTTGGAATCCCTCTGGATGGCCTCTGCCAGTGGCTCAATCACCAATGTAAATAATAGTGGCAAGAGAGGGCACCCTTGTCCGCTGCCTCTGCCGATACTAAACTTATCCAACCTTATACCATTAGTGAGAACCGCTGTTTTCAGGTCACTATAGAATACTGGCACACCACCTGGCAAAAACCCCTCCAAGACCAAATTGCTCCAGTACATAAAAGAGGTACGGCCACTCCACCCGGTCAAATGCTTTCTCTGTATCCAGAGAGACTACCAAGCCCGGAGTCGACACTTGCTGGCATTCCTGGATCATGTTTAATACTCTTCTAATATTGTTGGTAGACCTACAATCCTTGATAAAACCTGTCTGGTCCTCCTTTACGTTGAAAGGCAATACCTTCTCCAATCTTAAAGCCAGCATTTTCGACAGAATTTTAAAATCCACGTTCAATAACGATATGGGCCTGTACAAAGTGCAATCCTCTGGGGCTTTTCCTTTCTTAAGAATAAGAGAAATATTTGCTTCTCTCAAAGAGGGAGGGAAGCAGTTCTGGTTGTACGAATAGTTCTACATATCCAAGAGTGGCCTGGCTAGCATGTCTATAAACTCCTTATAAAACTCTCTTTGAAATCCATTTGGGCCGGGCACTTTACCACTCTGGAGCTGCCTCACTGCCTCCTGTATTTCCTGGATTGTCAGGGGGGCATTCAGAATGGATGCGTGCTCTGAGGTTACACCTGGAAGGTCCAGGGTCTTAAAATAGGATTCCATCCTCATCAATCTGTCCTCACAGCCCTCCAACTGGTAATGCTCAAAGTAAAACTTCCTAAATGCTGCATTAATCTTTTTTGTCATTGCAAGTAAAAGTACCAGCACTCTCTCTGATGGATATGATAGATTGGGAGGCATTATTCTTTCTGGCCAGGTATGCTAGATATCTACATGGTTTATCACCAGACTCAAATAACCTCTATTTCGCAAAAGAGATTTCACTCTTAGCTGCCTGGATGAGAGCAGTATTCAAAGTAGCCCTAAGGGCTGTAATCTGCTGCAATTTGGTTACAGACGGTCTGTCAAAGTATGCTGTCTCAGCTGCCTTCAGGCAAGCCTTGAGCAAATGCTGCTGCTCGCCCCTCTGCCACTTCCAGGTCGCTGAGTAAGAAATAATCAAACCCCGTGCATAGGCCTTGGCAGTCTCCCAGAGCACTGATGGATTGGTGGCTGTACCCAAATTAATGTCCCAAAAGGTTTTAAATTCCCACGAAAAACACTCTATAAATATGCTATCTTTCAAGAGGAAAGGGTCCATGCACCAGTGCCGGGACCCTATCCCGTTACCACTGGCCTTGACCTCCATGTACACTGCCACATGATTGGAAATGGCTATGTTCCCTGTTCTGCAAGACTGCACCGAATTCAAAAAGGTTGATGGGACAAAAAACATGTCAATTCTAGTATAGCACGTATGTGGGTTAGAGAAAAAGGTGAAATCTCTACCTTCGGGGTGAAGACATCTCCATACATCCACTAACCCCAGCTCCCTGTCCAGGTCCGCCAAGTGCCTGGATTGCGAGGACATACCCACAAGACCCCTAGGCATCCTGTCCGCTTCGGGGTCAATAAAACAATTAAAGTCTCCCCTTATAATTGTATGACGCGCCCCAAGGGCCATCAACCTAGAAATGGGGTGTGCTGGGAGGGCAATATACATTCAAAATCCCATATTTCTCTCCATGTATTAAAGCTTGAAGAATTATAAATCACCCATATTCATCCCTGATTTAGTCTAACATTTGAAATAGGAGATTCTTCCAGGTGAGAATAACAACTCCTCTACTTTTCGAATTAAAGGATGGGAAAAACACCTGGCCGAACCCTCCTTGCTGCAATTTCAAATGCTCCTCATTGGTTAAATGTGTTTCTAGCAGCAAGGCTACATCGACCCTCTATTTTCTAAGGCTTGACAGTATCTTTTTTCTCTTAATTAGTGAATGACTCCCCTTAACATTCCAGGTGCAGTCTATGATCCCTCCTCCCCCCGGGAGAAAGAATCCACTCATAGCGTGCCGAATACAGTAAACAGTTCGTATAAATTTAAAAATACAACTTCCAAAACTACCAAATCAAAACTTCTAACAACTACTTCTACAACATATCAACATATAACACAGATGATAGGAGACTTTACCCCTTGCCAACAGGGGGCGTTCATACTACCCAATAACTCCTCCATGGCTTTCTAATTGAAACCATGTCCCCACCCCAGCCAACACAAAGTAAGAAAAAATACACACATCTTATAACAAGAAAGTTAAAAGTGGGAACTCAATCCGTCCCCTCCATACTATAACCCTAAGCACTCCTGGTAGAACAGAAATATATAACCTCTCCTCACTTCCCCCAACCGCCCGCCACCCCAATCCCATACCAGAAATGAAGAACAAAAGGAAATGATAAGAAAAAAAAGGGAACAAAGGATGAAGGGAGGGGAGAGAGAAGAAGAGAGAGAAAAAGGAAAAAGAAACAATTATGACCCTGACAAATGTTAAAGAAAACAAAACTGTCCCCCGACAATCAGGTAAACAAGGCAAATTACAGAAAAAAATAAAATAAACAATATTATCCATATCATCCAAACCAGTCAGTGTATTTTAAAGCATTCAGGAAGTTCTTTGCCTTTTTCGGTGTGTCAAAATTGAACACGGACCCTTCCATGGCTGAAATGCTATATTGCCAGATATCTTACGGTATACTGGATATTCAAGTCCCTCAGCCACCTTTTTACCTCATCAAAGGCCTTCCTCTTATGAATCATGACTGAAGAAAAGTCCTGGAAAAGCATGGTTCATGATCCTTGGTATATCAGGGCCTGTGCTCTAGAGGCTTCCAGCATCATTTGTTTATCTCTATAATGCTGGAGTCGCACTAGGACTAGGCGGGGGCACTGGTCCAATCCAGGCCTGCACATTGTGATACAGTGGGCCCGCTCGACCCACACCCAGCCTGCCTTGACTTCCAGCTTCAAAAACTGCGGGAGCCATTGTTCCAAGAAGCTGACCTGCTGTCTTTCCTCCTCCTGTTCAGGAAGCCCCACCAGACGGATGTTCTTCCGATGACCTCGATTTTAGAGGTCATCAATCTGCTCCTCTGAGGCCCGTACCTGCCGTTCCAACGCCGTTCCAACGCCTGCTGAGGATTCTGTCCCAGTTTTGAATGCCGCAGCCTGTTTCTCCACCTCCCCGACATGCTGCTTGAGACGTTGGATCCCCTGGACATGCTTCTGCAGCATGGCCGAGATCGGTTCAAGCCTGGCCTGGGTCTCCTCTATCGACGAATCAATCTTCTCTCGGAGTTTCACAGGCTCTGCTCCATAGGTAAGTCCCCTGGGGTAATCACGGAGGCCAACGCTGCGGCCATGAAAGTCCGTTGTTGCCGGGGGGGGGAGTGCCCTGCTTGTTGCGATCCTTGTGGTCTCTTCCCTTTGGTCATTTTCCTAATGATTTGAAACTGACACTGAACAATTCTAGGGGTCAAAAAATAATTATTTCAACCACATTGAGTGCACCACTTTGGCTGGGTTCTGATGCAGAGCTCAGCAGGGCAGACCTACTGGGTTGCTGCCATCTTGAATCCTCCCTGCTACCCTTCTTAAACAAGAGGATAACATTAGCAATTCTCCAGTCCTCTGGGACCTCACCCGTTTTCAGGGATGCTGCAAAGCTATCTGTTAAGTCCCCAGCTATTTCCTCTCTTGCTTTCCCCAGTAACCTGGGATAGATCCCATCTAGACGAAGGGACTTGTCCATCTTAAGGCCTTTTAGAATACCCAACACTTTCTTCTTCCTTATGCTGACTTGACCTAGAGTAATCAAACATCTATCCCTAATCTCAAAATCCATCATGTCCCCCTCCTCGGTGAATACCGATGCAAAGTACTCATTAAGAATCTCACCCATTTTCTCTGACTCAATGCATAACTTCCCTCCTTTCTCCTTGATTGGGCCAACCCTTGCTCTGGAGGAGAAAGTGAGGACTGCAGATGCTGGAGATCAGAGCTGAAAATGTGTTGCTGGAAAAGCGCAGCAGGTCAGGCAGCATCCAAGGAGCAGGAGAATCGACGTTTCGGGCATGAGCCCTTCTTCAGGAATGAGGAAAGTGTGCCCAGCAGGCTAAGATAAAAGGTAGGGTGAAGGGACTTGGGGGAGGAGCATTGGAAATGCAATAGGTGGAGGGAGGTTAGGGTGAGGGTGATAGGCCGGAGTGGGGTGGGGGGCGGAGAGGTCAGGAAGAAGATTGCAGGTTAGGAAGGCGGTGCTGCGTTCGA
>NC_057727.1:33662802-33667694 GCF_004010195.1 Chiloscyllium plagiosum | reverse complement strand
GGATTGGACTGAGACAAGGTGGGGGGAGGGGAAATGAGGAAACTGGAGAAATCTGAGTTCATCCCTTGTGGTTGGAGGATTCCTAGGCTGAAGATGAGGCGCTCTTCCTCCAGCCGTTGTGTTGCTATGGTCTGGCGATGGAGGAGTCCAACGACCTGCATGTCTTGGTGGAGTGGGAGGGGGAGTTGAAGTGTTGAGCCACGGGGTGGTTGGGTTGGTTGGTGCGGGTGTCCCAGAGGTGTTCTCTGAAACGTTCCGCAAGTAGGCGGCCTGTCTCCCCAATATAGAGGAGGCCACATCGGGTGCAACGGATGCAGTAAATGATGTGTGTGGAGGTGCAGATGAATTTGTGGCGGATATGGAAGGATCCCGAAGGGCCTTGAAGGGAAGTAAGGGGGGAGTTGTGTGCGCAAGTTTTGAATTTCTTGCGGTTGCAAGGGAAGGTGCTGGGAGTGGAGGTTGGGTTGGTGGGGGTTGTGGACCTGAGTCCCCTCTAGTTACCCTCTTGCTCCTTATATATAAATAAAAAACTTTGGGATTTTCCTTAAACTCGTTTGCTATAGATATTTCATGACCCCTTTCAGCACTCTTTTTTTTAATAGAAATTTTTTTCCTTTCAGCACTCTTAATTTCTCCTTTCAGATTGGTCTTACTTTTCCAATATTTTTCCAAGGCTTTGTCTGTTTTCAGTTGCCTAGGCCTTATATACACTTCCTTTTTCCTCTTAGATAGTTTCACAATTTCACCTATCATCCATGGTTCTCTAATCTTGACATTCCTATCCCTCATTTTCATAGGGACATGTCTGTCCTGCACTCTAATCAACCTCTCTTTAAAAGCCTCCCACATATTGAATGTGGATTTACCTTCAAACAGCTGCTCCCAATCCACATTTCCCAGCTCCTGCCTAATTTTGCTATACTTGGCCTTCCCCCAATTTATCACTCTTCCTTTAGGGCCACTCTCATATTTGTCCACGAGTAATTGTGTTCACTATTCCCAAAGTAATCCCCTATTGAAACTTCAACCAACTGGCTGGGCTTATTCCCCAACACCAGTCCAGTACGGCCCCTTCCTGAGTTGGACTATTTACATACTGCTATAGAAAACCCTCCTGGATGCTCCTTGCAAATTCTGCTCCATCTAGACCTCTAAACTAAATGAATCCCAGTCAATGTTGGGAAAATTAAAATCTCCCACCACAACTACCCTGTTGCACCTAAGTCTTTCCACATTCTGTCTACATATTTGTACCTCTAACTCATACTCGCTGTTGGAAGGCCTGTAGTAAAGCCCCAACATTGTTACCGCACCCTTCCTATTTCTGAGCTCTACCTATATTGCCTCACTGCTTGAGTTCTCCATCGTGCCTCCTTCAGCACAATTGCGATATCCTCCCTTGATCAACAAATCAGTTGAAGAATTCCAACAGACTGCAAACCAGAAAATTTAGACAACTGAATTATATTTTAAGGGTGATTGTAATAAAAATTGTGTCCGACATGTGGAATTGTTTTAGAAACTGAAGCATCATGAGGAAACCATTTATCATGTTTAAATTTTTAAATCATGGAATTAGGAAATAAAACCTCACGTTTATAACATAAGTCTCCCCACAGATGACAAGTTTCTCCAACATTTTCTGTGTTTTGTTTTAGATTTCAGCAAGCACAGTATTTTGATTTTATATAAAATTATGTTTACAGGGCCTGACAATTTTCATCAGCAATCATGACTTGAAATAGTATTATTTCTATTAAAGAATGGATAGAAAGAACTCACATGGCATCTTTCACATTTTCAAGACTTCACAACCAATGCATTATTTTAAAGTATTGCTATTAATGTTATAGAGGGAAATATAGCAGCCAACTTAATACTGTAAAGATCCACAAAGAACAATGAAATAAATTATTAATTCATTTCTATTTGGTTCAGATTTCTAAAAGATGAAATTGAATTCATATGATAACTTTTACATCCATAGGAGATCCTAAACCAATTTACAATCAGTAAAGTACTTTTTAAACCATAGTCACTATTGGAATGCAAAACAACACAGCAGACTGTGTTTGTACAGCAAGCTCCCAACAACACTGTGATCATCTGCTGATGTTGAATGAGAAATAAATATTCATTACAACACCAGGGATAACCATTACTCTACTCCAAAATGCTCCAATTGGAACTTTTACACACACCTGACAAAGTGGAGAGCATCTCAGCTTAACATCCCTTTAGTACTGTCCTGGAATATTAAAGTAGGTTTCAGTTGTCAAGTCTCTGAAAAGTCTTTTGACTCAGATGAGAATGTTACCAACTGAGCCACAGTGGACATACTCGATCACAGCATAATGTTTGGGAACTCCTATTTGACCTTCTCTGAAAAGTGTTTTCACTCATTTAGTACCATTTTAGAATCCATCAGTTTTAATTTTAAAATAACGAGCAGCACAGCTTTACACTTTAAAAGCTTAGTTTGTTACACAATTATTGCTGAAAGTTATTTAGGTAAAAAGCAATATAGTTACTTGATAAGGTGCAGATGCACAGATTTAAAGTAACTAAGGAGGAAAGATTCTAAATGAGAGAAATAAACCAACTTTAGCTAACCAAGGAACTTAAAGGAGGATATTAAGTTGAAAGAAAAACTATATAAGGAGGCCAAAATCAATGATAGCTCTGCAGACTTGGATAAATTCGGAATCAAGAAAAGAAGGATGAAAAATATAATAAAGATAGATTATAAATTATGAAACTAGGAAGGAACATAAACATTGACAACAAGAGCTTCTTTAGTGTATGAAAAGGAAGAGAGAGCTCAAAGTAAATACAGAAAAATGAATCTGGGCAGACTGTTTTGAGAAACAAGAAAATGGCAGAAGAGTTAAACATTTGTTTTGCATCAGTTTTTATGGAGTATACTTCAAATATCCTATTAATATTAAAGACTACAGAAGGGTAATTAAGTAAGCACCATCACCATCACTTGAGAAGTAGTATTCGACAAACTAATGGAGCTAAAGGCAGATAAGTCCCTAGCTCTAATGGCTTGCATCCTAGGATCCTTAAAGAGTTAGTTACAGAGATAAAGGATGCATTCATTGTAATACTTCAAGAATCTTTGGATTCTGGAGAAGTTGCAGGGTATTGCACAACTGCCAATGCGACAGCTCTATTCAGAAAGGGCGAGGGGGGGGGGGGAGGCAAAAAGCAGATAACTATATGCTGATTAGCCTAATATCCATCATTGGAAAAGTATTGGAATCAATTATTAAGGACATAGAAGCAGAACATTTAGGAAATCATAATTTAATCAAGCAGAATCAGCATAGCTTCATGAAAATGAAATTGTAGCAGATTAGTTTATTAGCATTTTTAAGCAAGTCTCAACCAGAGAGGGGAACCAGTAGATGTGTGTATTTGGGCTTCTAGAAGGTCTTCAACAAAAGTACCTCACAAAAGGTTAAGACATAAGATGAGTCCACCATGTGTTGGATGTAGTATATTAGCATGGATAGAGAATTAGCTAATGGACAGGAAACAGCGAGTGAGGATAAGGGGCTCTTTCTCAGATTGATGACCTGTGATTAGTGGGGTTTCACAGGGATCATTGATGGGACCAGAACTGTTTACAAAATATATATCAATGATTTGGAGGAAGGAAGGGAATTTACCATAACCAAATTTGCAGATGAAACTAAAATAGGTGGAAAGGCAGTTTGTGAGGAAAACACAAACCTGGGATGGCTGGATTATCTTATATGCAAAGGCTAAACAAGTTGGAACTACTTTAGCACTACTATCCAAAACACAAGAAAATGTTACCAAGCTTCTTTAATGAACGCAAAATAATGTGTTTACCATAATTGCAATCCTATTCTTCAAACAATTAGCAAACACTGAATAACATCTCAACTTTAATCTGGAATTTGCACTGTATCTCCTTATTCCCAACACAGACATACACATATATCACCAAAATATGATGTTCTCTGCAGAGACAATATAAAGGTATAAGAGAAAAAGATACTCATGTGGGTCAAGGGTCTGAACACCAAGGATATAATCAAGTAAGTGCAGGAGGTTGAGAGGTGACTTGATAGAAGTTTGACTAAATCATGAGGGGCATAGATAAGGTAAATAGCAAGGGTTCTCTTCCTAGGGTGTGGGAGTTCAAAACTAATGGGCATATTTTTAAGGCAGGAAGAGAGCATTTTAAAAAGGACATGGGTGCAACTGCATTACAGAAAGAGTGGTTCTTGTGCGGAATGAATTGCCAGAGGAAACTATGAACTCAGGTACAGTTAAAGCATTCAAAAGACATTTGGATAAGTACATGAATAGGACAAGTTTGGAGGGATGTTTAGGGACGAGTTTAGTTTGGGAACATGGTCGGCATGAACTAGTTGGACCAAAGTGTCTGTTTCCATGCTGATGACTCTATGACTCTATACTCACTGGAGTTTAGAAGAACAAGAGGTGATATTATTGAAACAAAAAGGATTGTTAAGAGGCTTGACAGGATAAATGCTGAGAGGATGTTTACCTCATGGGAAAGTCCAGGACCAGACAGCATAGTCTCAGAATAAAGGGGCACCAATTTAAGGCCGGGATGAAGAGGAATTTCTTCTCTCAGAGGGATATAAGTCTTTGTAACTCCTTGCACCGCCCAGGGAGATAGTGAGGAAAGAGATCAATCTGAGACTGGTACAGCTAAGAACAGAAGTGAGTCAAACAGTCAGGGCAGGCAGGGACAAGGTAGGACTAATAAATTAAACTGCATTTATTTCAATGCAAGGGGCCTAACAGGGAAAGCAGATGAACTCAGGGCATGGTTAGGAACATGGGACTGGGATATCATAGCAATTACAGAAACATGGCTCAGGGAT